>NW_023211059.1:0-1255 GCF_002007445.2 Ailuropoda melanoleuca
GTATTCTGAACTGAATGAAAAGGAACACATAACATATTAGAATTTCTGGAATCCTGCTATAGTAGCACTCATATGAACATTTATAGCACTGAATGTATATATTAAAAAAGAAGAAAAGTCTCATATTGATGACCTTTGGCTCCACCTTAAGAAATTAGTAAAACAGTAGTAAAAAAAAAAGTCTGATAACCTTTGGTTATGTAGAAAATCTGACAGAATTTTTAAAAAAGCTTCTAGAACTAATAAATGAACTCATCAAGTTTGGAGGATATAGAATCATTATAAAAAATCAACTGTATTGCTATATATTAGCAATAAACAATCAAGAATTAAAATTTAAATGAAAAATTAATTTTAATTATTAATTAAAAATTAAAACGGCATTGAAAAATAAAAAATAATCACAGGTAATATCATAAAAGATAGAAAGACCTAGACACTAAAAACTATAAACTATTACCAAGAAAATTTAAGAATGGAGAGATATACTCTGTTCAGGGTTGAAAAATTCAGTATTGTTAAAATTAATCTGTAGATTCAACATAATCCAAACCTGATTTTCAGAAGACCACCAGTTTTTCTCTTAGAAAATGACAAGTGGATTCTACAATGCATGTGGATAAAATAAATAAAATTCATGTGGAACCACAAAGGATCTAGAATAGCGAAAGAGCCCTGANAGAGCACCAGAGTTTTTTCTCTTAGAAAATGACAAGTGGATTCTACAATGCATGTGGATAAAATAAATATATAAAATAAATAAAATTCATGTGGAAACACAAAGGATCTAGGATANCCACAAAGGATCTAGAATAGCGAAAGAGCCCTGAGAGAGAACAAAACTGGAGGACTAACACTAACCACCTGTGTTCAAAAATTATTATAAACTGGTAGTAATTAAAACAGCATGATATTGGTATAATGAAGGCTAAAGAGATCAATGGGACAGAGAAGAGCCCATAAATAAACCCAGACGTATATGGTCAACTGATCCTGACGAAGATGTAAATGGCATGAAGTAAAGAAAATACAGCCTTTTCAACAAATGGTGCTAGGACAACTGGATATCCATATGCAAAAAGAATGAACCTGGATCCATACACTGCATCATAAATAAAAAAGAATACAAAATGGGGGCGCCTGGGCGGCTCAGTCAGTTAAGCATCTGCCTTCAGCTCAAGTCATGATCCTAGGGTCCTGGGATTGAGCCCCATGTCCAGATCTCTGTGCAGTGGGGAGCCTGCTTCTCCCTCAC
>NW_023211059.1:2321-7013 GCF_002007445.2 Ailuropoda melanoleuca
GCTAGGCAAAGATTTCTTAGATAGGAACACCAAAAGGAAGAATCCATAAAAGAACAAAATGGATAAACTGGACTTCACCAAAAAGAAAAACTGCTCTTCAAAAGACACTGTTGAGAGAATGAAAAGTCACAGGCTGGGAGAAAATCTTGGTCAAAAAATAGGTGATAAACTATATCTGGAATAAACAAAGAATTCTCAAAACTCAACAAATAAGAAAACAACCTAATTTTTAAAATGACAAAGAATTTGGACAGTTCAAAGAAAATACACAGATGGCAAACAAGCACATAAAACTATGCTCCACATTATCTTATTAGGGCAATGTATACTAAAACCATAATGATATATATACTACATGCCCACCAGAATGGCTAAGATTTAAAAAACTGACAATATTAAGCGTTCATGAATATACAGGGAGAAATTAGAACTCCCATACACTGCTGGTGGGAAAAGAAATGGTGCAACTACTTTAGAAAGCAATTTGGTAGTTTCGTAATAAGGGGGTATAAAGAAACATGAGACTTACAGGTGATAGATATATTAACTGCCTGAATTATGGTTATGGTTTCATAGGAGTATACATATATCAAAACTATCAAATTATACACTTCATATAGGTGCAGTTACCTAACTAAAGATATGGGGGGGGCCTCTATTATAGGAAAAAACATCCAAAATAGTGGCTGAGACACAGATGGAAAGAAGGATATGAAACAATACAAGATGAAGCTAAGGACCATGGTGTTTCACGCTAGAGCAATGAGAAGTAAAAGCTAAGCTTTAAGCAAGGGGGTAATGTGACGAAATATAAATTTTTAAAAATATATAATTATGGTTGCAGCGTAGACCAAGATTCTGGGAGGTGGAATGACAGGGAAAACTGTCCTGAGGTTATTTCAGTATTCTAGGAGAAAAATAATGGTAACCTGACCTTGGGCGAAGGCATAGAAGAGAAGCAGAGTCAACGAATACATCAGGTGTGCCATTTTCATGATGAAAAGTATAGTGGAAATTAGAGCTCTTTGGCTGAGAGTACTCAACAGTTCTCTGTTCTCATGAAAAACATATTTCTGAGATGAGTAGCTCTATAACAGATCAGTTGTGTGGTACAGCACTAGACAAGATGTGCACATATTACTACAATAATATACATATAAAGGCTTATATTTATAAGGAAATATACATTCCTTGCTTCAAAGACAGATAAATATACAATTATAACAGAACATCATTTGGGGGGACAAAACTACTATGGACCTCTTTTTAGGAGCTGTGGAATCAAGCACCATATACCAAGGGACCTAGGAAAAGTCTTGCCTACCATGCATCGGATAACAGGCACACTCACTACAGTCCCAGCTGTGGAACTAGCAATAGCCCATAAACGGGCTCCAGCCCCTTCCTCTCAGCCGCATCTGGGAGCCCCTGGAAAACATTGTCTGAGATAATCACCCATGGATGAGAGAGCTTTTTTGGAAAACCAGATTTCCTGCAGAAAAGTTTCAGCACACCATCGGAGAAAAAAAAAATCAGGTTTGGACACGCTGGAAAGGTAATCATTAAACTACTTCAAATGCAAAGACAGCAATGCAAAACTTCAAAGAATATAAAAAGTCAAGGAAATATGACACCACCAAAGGATCACAATAATCTTCCAGTAATCGATCTCAAACAAATGGAGATCTGTAATGTATCCAAAACAGAATTCAAAATGGAAGTTTTAAGGAAACTCAATGAGCTACAAGAAAACACAAAAAGCCAACTCAGGGGTGCCTGGGTGGCTCAGTCAGTAAGCAGAGTCTGCTTGTCCCTCTCCCTCTGCAACTCCCCCTTGCCCAGCTCACACACATGCTCTCTCCAAAATAAATAAATAAATAAAATCTTAAGAATAAAAAGCTAGCTCAATAAAATGAGAAGAACACTATATGAACAAAATGAGAAGTTTAATAAAGAGTTGGAAGGGCACCTGGATGCCTCGGTCAGTTAAGTGTCTGACTCTTGGTTTCGGCTCAGGTCATGATCATAGGGGCGTGGGATCCAGCCCCAGGTCTGCTAGAGATTCTCACTCCCTCTCTCTGTCCCTCCCCTGACTTGCTCTCTCTTTTTTTTTAAGATTTTATTTATTTATTCGACAGAGATAGAGACAGCCAGTGAGAGAGGGAACACAAGCAGGGGGAGTGGGAGAGGAAGAAGCAGCCTCCTAGTGGAGGAGCCTGATGTGGGGCTCAATCTCGGAACACCGTGATCACACCCTGAGCTGAAGGCAGATGCCTAACCGCTGTGCCACCCAGGCGCCCCCTGACTTGCTCTCTTTCCTTCTCTCTAATAAATAAATAGAATCTTTTTTTAAAAAAGACCTGGAAATAGTAAAAAAGAACTAAACAAAAATTTTGAAGCTGAATAATATAGTGAATGAAATGAAAAAAAAAAACAACAGAAATCACTGACAGGGAAATGGATCCCAAAAAAATCTGTGAATTTACAATTTTCAAATTTTAACTTTCAAATGATCCAATCAGTGGAGAACAAAGAAAAAAGAATGCAAAAGAGTGAGAAAAGCCTATGTGATTATGGAATACCACTAAAAGAAACAATGTGTAAATTATTGCAGTTCCAGAAGGAGGAGAGAGGGGGAAAAAGACATAAAGCTTCAAGAAGTCATGGGTGAGAACTCTCAAACCTGGGGAAACATTTGGACATCTAAGTTTATGAAGCTCACACGTCACCAAACAAACTCAACTTAAAGAGAGATTCTCCCAAACACATTATAATAAAACTGTCAAAAATCAAAAGCAAAGAGAGAATCTTAAAAGCAGCAAGAGAAAAGAAGCTTGTCACCTACAAGTGAACCCTCATAAGGCTATTAGCAATTTCTCAGCAGAAATCTTACAGGCCAGGAGACAGAGGGATTACATATTCAAAATGCTGAGAGAAAAGAACTGCCAACCAAGAATACCATACTGAGCAAAATTATCCTTCAGAAATCAAATCAAATCAGTAAGTTTGATACACATTACTATAATGAAAAAAATTATATGATCATCTCAATATGTGCAGACCAAGCATTTGACAAAATTCAACATCTTTTCAAGATAAACACTCGCAATAAAGTGGGTACCAAAGTATCACAGCAGCAATGTCCACAAGAGCCAAACTGTGGAAGGAGCCGAGATGCCCTTCAACAGATGAATGGATAAAGACAATATGCTGTATATATATAATGGGGTATTACTCAGCCATCAGAAAGGATGAAATCTTACCATTTGCATCGACGTGAATGGAACTGGAGGGGATAATCCTGAGTGAAATAAGTCAGTCAGGGAGAGGCAATTATCATATGGTTTCACTTATCTGTGGAATATAAGAAACAGCACAGAGGATCATAGGGGAAGCAAGGGAAAACTGAATGGAAAGAAATTAGAAGGGGAGACAAACCATGAGGGACTCTTAACTATGGGAAACAAACTGAGGGTTGCCGGAGGGGAGATGGGTGGGAAGATGGTGTAACTGGGTGATGGGTGGGAAGATGGTGTAACTGGGTGACGGTAACTAGGGAGGGCAGTTGTGATGAGCACTGGGTGTTGCATGCAAGTGATGAATCACTAAAGTCTACCCCTGAAACCAATAATGCAAAATATGTTAACTAACTTGAATTTAAATAAAATCTAAAAAACAAAAAAGAAACAAGTAACATCATGAAAAGGCAACCTACAGAATGAATGAAAATATTTGCAAACCACGAATCTGAAAAATGGTTAATATCTAAAATATATAAGGAATTCATATAATCCAACAGCAAAAAACAAATAATTCAATTAAAAACTGGGCAAGGCACCTTAATAGGCATCTTTCCTCAGAAGATATTCAAACAGCCAACGGTACCAAAAAAGGGGCTCAACATCACTATTCATCAGGGAAACGCAAATCAAAACCACAACGATATACCTATCACCTCACACCTGTTAAAATGGCTTTCATCAAAAAGAGATACCACTGGCAACGATGTACAGAAAAGGGAATCCTTGTACACCCTTATGGGACTGTAAACTGGCAGCCACTATGCAAAACAGTGTGGAGGTTCCTCAAAAAACTAAAAATAGAACTATCATATGATCCAGTAATCCCATTTCTGGGAACATATCTGACGAAAATGAAATCATTATCTCAAAGAGGCATCTGCACCCTATGTTTACTGCAGCATTATTTACAACAGCCAAGACACGGAAACAACCTAAGTGTCCATCAGTGGATCCAGGGACTTAAAAAATGTGGTATGTATTTACAAGGGAATATTTTTAGCCACAAAAAAAGAGGGATACCCTGACATTTGTGACAACATGAATGAACCTTGAGGGAATTATGCAAAGTGAAATAAGTCACACAGAAAGACAGGTCCTGTATGATCTGACTTACAGTGGGATCTTCAAAAAAACAAATTTACAGACTGGTGGTAGGCCAAAGGGTACAAACTTCCTGTTATAGGACTACTAAGTTCTGAGGGTCTAAAGTATAGAATNATTCTAAGGGTCTAAAGTACAGAATGCTGACTACAATTAACAACACTCTATGATACATTTGGAAGTTGCTAAGAGAGTTGCTAAAAAAGAAATGATAACTCTGTGAGGTGACAGAGTTATTAACACTATTATCATTTTACAATATAAAAGTGTATTAAATTAATACAGGTAT
>NW_023211060.1:0-562 GCF_002007445.2 Ailuropoda melanoleuca
AAAAGAAGCTGGTGCCATCATCCTTAAGAACCAGTACCTCAGAAAGGCAAATGAAAATTTTAGTAAGATGTCAGAAAACTGAAAAGACCATAAAAATAAATTCAGTCATTCTGTACATACTAAGTCCTAGGTATAAACTATGTTATATCTACACATATTTACTATGATATTTAGACATTCAGCTGCTATTTTTTATTATCTATCCAAATGTTTTATCTAATGCCAGTCTCTCTCCTGGCTTTCCTCACTCTAGTTTAGCTAGATTTTTACTTAAAAATGTTCTCAATTTTTATGTGATTTTAAAATAAGAAAGGGGGGAACATAGTTTATGCATGTTGTTTGGTAAGCATGATCTATGTCATATAAATGTTCTCATTAAAGTCACACTAAGATTTTATACGTTGTATCTTTTTAATGAAAAATGTGAGGTTGAAAGAAGTTAATTAACTTTTCCAAGAGCCTTTGGCTATGAAAGAAGTAACGTAGATTTTCAGACATTTTGATGTGAAACTTTGACATGAAATTTGAACATGAATCTTTACCTGAAGATATTTAGGTAAAT
>NW_023211061.1:0-170 GCF_002007445.2 Ailuropoda melanoleuca
AGTGTGGAGCTCAACTTGGGACTTGATGCCATGACCCCAAGATCATGACCTGAGCAAAACGAAGAGTTGGACACTCGGGGTGCCTGGGTGGCTCAGTCGTTAAGCGTCTGCCTTCGGCTCAGGGCGTGATCCCGGAGTCCTGGGATCGAGCCCCACATCAGGCTCCTCCG
>NW_023211061.1:270-556 GCF_002007445.2 Ailuropoda melanoleuca
AAAAAAAAAAAAGAGTTGGACACTCAACTAACTGAGCCACCCAGGTGCCCCAAGCTTCTTTATTTTTATTTGTGTTGTGATAAAGTACAGTGTCACTGAAAGGCAGTAGTGTGCAGTTTGTCCATCACCGAGAGAGATCATCGGTAATAATAAGTGTGGATGATACTCCTTGTTAATATTCACTTGAAACATTTTTCTTTTAGCATTTTAGTATTTTCATGTATTCACCAACGTATTTCACATTTTAACTCTTTGTAATGGAGTTTTCTTTATATTTTCTTTTTTT
>NW_023211062.1:0-562 GCF_002007445.2 Ailuropoda melanoleuca
AAACAAACAAGAAAAGGTAAAAATGAAATAAGATTCTAGAGGATAAGTTTTAACAGGTTTGGGATATTTTCACAGTACGAATTGACACATGAATTCAGGGTATTCCCTGGATACTCTGAATCTCATCTAAGATCTTCCTGAAGGGGACATGGATGTCAGAATAAGAATTTCTAGAGCTTGGTTTCATTCTGACGGTCAGCTTCCAACTAACATTGCCACTTTTTTTGACACTTCAACCATTACATCCAATTCCCCCCTGAGATGGGCAGAAGTGAGAGTATCTGTTGGTGCTACATTGGGCTCACAGATTTTTCGGTTCGGCAGAGCTACGCAGGACAAAATGCAAAGTGACAGAGTTGACCAAGAATCTCTTTCCTGTGGTGGAGTTACTCCAGACATAGCCAGCTTCTCTAGGTCTCTCCTTAATCTTAACTGAAGTATTATTAAAATTTCTCAAGATCCACACTGTACTCATAGCTTCTAGAAAGAAGTAAGTTACTGTCAAAACTTGTGTGGATTCAGGGACTTTAAAATGGATCATTGGCCAAATATGATTTTTCCA
>NW_023211063.1:0-562 GCF_002007445.2 Ailuropoda melanoleuca
AAACCACTGTATTCCCCCACATTCTTCAAAACCTGGCCTCAGAATGTTCCCCTTGCTATGCCTACCAATCCTAAACTATTATATTATCCCCGTTCTGCAGTCCTAACCAAGCCCTTTCCCCTTGGAGACACTACAAAAATGCTGTCAAGTGGTATTCTCTCTTACTACTTTTACCAAGACAAACAAACAAAAAAACCCTCAACTTGGTCTTAGAAACAGGTTCTTTGGGGAACCAGCAGGCCTATGTAACAGATTCCTGAGCCTGGGCTGGAAAGCTTCATTCAGCAGCTCTGGGAAGGGCCTAATCAGACCCCCGATGATTCTGAAGAAGGTGGTATAAGGACCACAATTTAATGCACTATCATCTAGCTGTGTTTATCCTTTCAAAAGCTGATGAAGACTGACTTAGTTAACTCATTAGTCTTAGAGGCTAGGCCAATTGCAGTGGCGTATCCTCTAGTCCCTCTGTTCGTGGGTTTGGCTCTAAACTATTCTGATTCAGAAACGCCACGTAAACAATGTATTCATGGGAGATAAAACCCAGGAGCACTGATGCTTGATG
>NW_023211064.1:0-562 GCF_002007445.2 Ailuropoda melanoleuca
AAACTCATTCTATGAGGCCAGTATTACCTTGATCCCAAAACCAGGCAAAGACCCCATCAAAAAGGAGAATTGCAGACCAATATCCCTGATGAGTATGAATGCCAAAATTCTCAACAAGGTCCTAGCTCATAGGATTCAACAGTACATTAAAATGATTATCCATCATGACCAAGTGGGATTCATCCCTGGGATGCAAGGTGGTTCAACATTTGCAAATTGATTGGTGTGATAGATCATACTAATAAGAGAAGAGACAAGAACCATAGGTTCCTCTCAATTGATGCAGAAAAAGCATTTGACAAAATACAGCATCCTTTGATTAAAACCCTTCAGAGTATAGGGATGGAGGGTACATTCCTCAATTTCATAAAAACCATCTATGAAAAGCCTACAGTGAATATCATTCTCAATGGAAAAAAGCTGAGAGCCTTTCCCTTGAGATCAGGAACACGACAAGGATGACTACTGTCACCATTATTGTTCAACATAGCACTAGAAGTCCTTGCAACAGCAATCAGACAACAAAAAAGAATAAAAGGTATTCAAATTGGCAAAGAAGAAG
>NW_023211066.1:0-562 GCF_002007445.2 Ailuropoda melanoleuca
CCCCCTGCTTGTGTTCCCTCTCTCGCTGGCTGTCTCTATCTCTGTCTTATAAATAAATAAAAAAAAATCTTAAAAAAAAAAAAAAGAAATGGGCAGAAGACATCAAGAGACATTTTTCTGAAGAAGACATACAGGTGGCCAGCAGACGCATGAAAAGTTGCTGAACATCCCTGAACATCAGGGAAATACAAATAAAACTACAATGAGATATCATCTCACATCTGTCAGACTGCCTAAAATCAACAACACAAGAAACAACAGGTGTGGGGAGGGGAACCCTCTTACACTGTTGGTGGGAATGAAAAATGGTGCAGACACTGTCGAAAACAACATGGAGGTTCCTCAAAAACTTCAAAGTAGAAAAACCCTAGCACCCAGCAATTGCACTACTACGTATTTACCAAAGAATACAAAAATACTAATTCAAAGGGATACACGTCCCCTGATGTTTATAGCAGCATTATCAACAAAGCTAAATTATGGAAACATCCCAAATGTCCATTGACTGATGAATAGAAGAAGACACACACACACACACACACACACACACACACACACACAC
>NW_023211067.1:0-562 GCF_002007445.2 Ailuropoda melanoleuca
AAAGCCACTGGTGTCCGGTGCTCCGTTGCTGGCGGAGAAGTTGCAGGGGCTTGACATCAAGAGCCCTTTCCTGACCAGAGATTCTCTTAGCGGACAGGCTGCGGGGAGTGCGCCCAGGGCCACTGTGAGCATAAATGGGCCATCCACTGTCCGTTTTGCTCACAGCGATGTCACTGTGCCCGACTTTTCAGACTACAGGCGGAGTGATGTACAGAACAGCACAAAGTCTTCTCAGGACAGTGTGGACAATCGAAGGGGGTTCTCCTATCTGGTTACTGGAGTAACAGCTGTTGCAACAGCATATGCTGCCAAGAATATAGTCACAGAATTTGTCATGACCATGAGTGCCTCTGCTGATGTGCTGGCTATGTCGAAGATCGAAATCAAGTTGTCTGATATTCCAGAGGGCAAGAACATGGCTTTCAAGTGGCGAGGAAAACCCCTTTTTGTTCGCCATAGAACCCAAAAAGAAATTGACCAGGAAGCTGAAGTCAGTTTGACAGAGTTAAGGGACCCGCAGCATGATTTAGACCGAGTTCAAAAACCAGAATGGGCTATACTT
>NW_023211068.1:0-562 GCF_002007445.2 Ailuropoda melanoleuca
AACAGTCCCCATGATGGCAAAATAGTAGAGCAATGGCAACCTTTGTACATTGTTTCAGGGAGTATAACTTGTTTATATTTATGAAAAACCACTGAGCATTTTAATAGTAGTGAAGGTGCATATGCCTTTGACCTGGTTATTCTATTCCTAGGTACATACTCCAGAGAAATCCTTGTGTATTTGCACCAGGAGATGTGTCCCTAGCAACATGGTTTGTTAGTACAAGACATGGAGAATGCAGAAAGATCATCTACAGTAGAATGAATAAATCTATTTTGATATAGTACACAATGGACTGTCACAGAGCAGTGAGATGAATGAATGACAGTTACATGCATCAAAGCAGTACTTACAGCAGAATGAGAAAGCTAATACATTCCTTCTTCTGTTCTGTCAGCGCTAAGGGGAAATTCTACCAACTGGCTATGTTCAAGGTCTTGCTTTCTTGAGTATCTAGCTAATGTAATATAACTAAATTATCAAAAAGCATGAAGAACTAATTGCAAGGTTACCAGAAGTCCTAGAAAAGAAAGCGTATTTTAAAATAATAAAAACTCACTAG
>NW_023211069.1:0-562 GCF_002007445.2 Ailuropoda melanoleuca
CCAGCTCTAGAACTCTTCCTCCAAAGACAAAACACAAACATAATTTTAAAAGCACTTTGTTCAGAAATTTTCCTTGGAAGAAAATTTACAATGGCCATTTATAATCTGCATTACTTATCACATCCAGCCTTCAAGTTGCCTTGCTGTCCTGGTAGGCTAATGAGTCCGTTCAGGCAGCCATATTTAATTCATCAGCTGAGCGTGAGAGGAGGGTCCGGTGGTGTGTAGCATGGTCAGGGGTGGTTCACAGTAGCCTCTCATCGGAGTATCAGGCATTCATACTCCAGTAGGAGCTATAAATATTTAGGTAGTATCTCAAATAAAAGTGCCTAATGCCTTGTGGGTAATAATGTTACCGATGTCAGGGGAGGAAGAAATCTCTGTATTTGTTTTCTCACATCCGAAAGTAAAGAAAGTATTCTCATTCCAGAAAAAAAACTGGGCACATTCCCATTTATCCTTGCGGGAGCTGAACACTGGAGGTAGCACAAAATTTGAGAGATCCAAACCTCTGACCTCTACCCAGTTTTCTCGTTGGTGAACGAATTATTTCCTAGGGCTG
>NW_023211070.1:0-823 GCF_002007445.2 Ailuropoda melanoleuca
TAAATCCTGTGCCTCATCTTCTAAATTAATATGACAACGTGATGTAACCTCTAGGGACGCCTCTGACATAGGCTGTTTTTTTAAGATATCAGCCAGTGCTGGTTGAAGCTGTGTCATAGCTACCTAATAAGACATTTCAGCTACTGATTTTATAAATCATCTTACTCTTAAGTTATGTTAATAATATGTAACTCTAACATACGTACTTTGAAAAAATCACCGCATGCATCAATTCACCTTCTTTTCCTAATATGTACACATTGCTGTTTACTGAATTTGGTTAAAGACACAAAAAGGTGTTATCCTCCTGCCCAGTAAGTATTATGTTACTTAGATAATTAATTCAGCCCCACTACCCATTCCTTGTTGATGAATTTGGAAAGCTTCCCAACCTACTGAAGTCTCAAAAAGAAATGGGTATATAAGTGGGACTAGCAGTGGTAAATTCTGCATTATGAAATGTTTTCCTTCTTTTTTATTAGAGGCTTCAATTAATGTCAAAGTTCCTCACATATTNCGTTCTTCACATATTCAATCCTCTGCTCAAATCCTTCTAATAGATTACTATCTCCGGACAAAAGGGAAGTCATTCTAATGGCTTTCAAGGCCCTAGATAACCTGGTTTTCACCTCCCTCCCTGACCTCCATTTCTGCTACACAAGAGTCCTGCCATCCCTCATTAATCTGAAAATGGAGATCCAACGCCAAATTAATGAATTACAGAGATATAATTCTCTTTGTATTGGACAAATTTATGCCCAGATGATAGTAATTGTGCTCTGAAATGACCAAATTACGTGTAAAATTGCATTAAAAAATTATA
>NW_023211071.1:0-562 GCF_002007445.2 Ailuropoda melanoleuca
ACTTCCATTAATGCTTTTTCAAGTTGTCTACAATAACCAAGGCATTAATAATATGAAGTTTTCTATGTGTAAAATCTAATTGTTAAAAGTCAATTCTGAAATATTTGGTTTCAATACAGAATATATTCTTCTCAAGCCTGAAGAAACTTGCTGACAAGTTGGCCTGGTTATATATTCTATACCCATTATCTACAAGAGGGTTGTTTACTCCACTAATGAGCACAGAGAGCCAGCAGATGTCTAGAACCATTTGGCTGCTTCTAAACTTTATATCCATATTGCAAGAATCCATTAGCTGAAAATAATTTTTAGAAACTTAAATGTCAGAATCCTGCCAATGCTTCATCCATAGGAAATCTAGACTTGGAAGATCCCATTGTTAAAAAAAAATATTTCTCCCTGAAAAGCAGCTGGAAAGATTAAGCACCATCTGAAATAGTCACATGGCATCATCAATATCATAGTTAATGCCTTTAAATTTTGCCAACATTCTTTAACTTAAAATACTGAATAATTTCACCTGTGTATCATCAGCTCTTTCAGTGACTGGAGGTGGGAGTGA
>NW_023211072.1:0-562 GCF_002007445.2 Ailuropoda melanoleuca
GGGGGATTGTGTATATGGAAATTTTAAATCCTGTCGATTTCATTTCATAAGCTTTGCTCTGTTTATAAAATACTTCCCAATAAGCCTCTGTTTGACTGGGAGAGGGTTCTAATGGTTTGCTTTTCAACTACTTTTGGGCTGGGATTGATTAATTTATTTGCCCAAAATCATGATATAATTTCTCTATTTGCTATGGTTCTAGAAAGAAAAAAGAAAGGGTAGAATGATGCTCATCCTTTTCATTGGTAAATTGACCAAAACTTTATAATTTTAATTGATTTCTACCCAACCAACACTATCTAAATATAATAGTAACTGAAATAGTTAATTTAAATATTCCATTTGAGGTCTTGCAAATTAACCATATGAGCTGTACAACCACCAACTTTCTCAGATAATGTCCAACCTCACTCCTTTGCTTGACAGCAACTGTCTGGATAAATTAATCTACTTTCTCAGGAAAAGAATGGAAGTCAGTCAGTGTACAAGTCTTATGCTGAAATTATTGGAACTGTTTCCTCAATATGAAATTGAGATAATGCTATTACTAGGTGAATTCAGA
>NW_023211073.1:0-779 GCF_002007445.2 Ailuropoda melanoleuca
AGTGGTTTGTCAATTTTATGGATTCTCTCAAAGAACCACCTTCTAGTCCTGTTGATTTGCTCTACTGTACTCCAGGTTTCTAATTCATTGATTTCTGCTCTAATTTTGGTCAACTGCTTCCTCGTGAGTGTATTAGGCCTGTCCCTCTGTTGCTGNTTGCTGTTCCAGTTTCTTGAGGTGAGAATATAGAAACTGCATTTTAGATTTTTCTATTCTTTTGAGTGAGGCTTGGATGGCTATGTATTTCCCCCTTAGGACTGCCTTTGCAGTATCCCATAGGTTTTGGACCGTTGTGTATTCATTCTCGTTGGTCTCCATAAATTGTTTAATTTGTTTTTTGATTTCCTGGTTTATCGAGTCATTCTTGAGCAGGATGGTTCTTAGCCTCCAAGTGTTTGAGTTTCTTCCAGGTTTTTCCTTGTGGTTGAGTTCCAATTTCAGAGCGTTGTGGTCTGAGAATATGCAGGGGATAATTTCAATCTTTTGGTATTGGCTGAGACCTGTTTTGTGTTCCACAACATGATCTATTCTTGAGAATGTTCCATGGGCATTAGAATAGAATGAGTATTCTTTGGTTCTGAGGTGTAGTGTTCTATATATATCTATGAGGTCCAACTCGTCGAGTATGGCATTCAAAGCCTTTGATTCTTTGCTTAGTTTTTGCCAGGGTGTTCTGTCTATTTCTGATAGTGGGGTGTTGTGGTCCCATACTATTAATGTGTTTTTATCTATATGTCTCTTTATTTTGGTTAAGAGTTGGCTTGTGTATCTTGCTGCTC
>NW_023211074.1:0-562 GCF_002007445.2 Ailuropoda melanoleuca
CCCCCCCTACCAGATAATTCTTTATCAGTGTCCACTCCTCACAAAGCACCAGAGGGGATACAGACATCTATAGACATCTTTTCTCCCCGTATCTCCCACTCGGCTAGCGTCCTGCAAGTCATATGTACTTTGGGAAATGTTTTAGGACAAAGTCTTACAGGAATATCTTACAAACATAGGCTCCGTTGCCAAAACAAGCAAATGCTCAGCATGTAGGACTTTAATAAACAGAGCAAGACAAGAATCTGATCGGAATATAGAAAGGAAATCACTTAAAAGACATTTATTAGACATATCCCGAAGTCAGGAGCAGCGGATAAGACACAAACGCACTATTGACCACTGAGAACTCACAATCAAGGTGAGTGTGTATGGGAGGTAAGGAGGCGAAGGAGATGGTGGTCCAGAGGAGAGACCTCAAAAAGAGAGAAAGAAAATGAAAAAACACACAATACAATGTCAAAGAGCTAATAATAGAAATCTAAGCCAATCTCTTGCCCCTCCTGCCGAAGCCTGGGTCAAAGGGAAGGAAGGAAGGAAGGAAGGAAGGAAGGAAGGAAGG
>NW_023211075.1:0-562 GCF_002007445.2 Ailuropoda melanoleuca
CATATTTTTGAGGTTCTGGGTCCTTTACCGTGATAGGTGATTTTTACCTAGCATTGTAGGTGTTTCTTCCCTACTTCCGGCCAGTACCTTTCTGTACCATTACGGTGGGCAGGTCACAAAAGCAAATTTAGACCAAGCATATGTTCTAGAAGAATAACACAAATGACCTTCTATTTTATAGTAGTTACACACAGTGTGATTCATATTTACTGTCAACGTTTCCATACTGCGCAACTGAAGCTATCGTCATTACAAAACGAGTGGAAAAGCCTGCCAATGATTTGAGGATTTTCCTGCTGCTTCTTCAATAGCAACCAAAATGACGGTCTGAGTCACTTGCATTTAAGGCTGTGACCCTCCAAAGGCACGAGTGCACTCAGAGGAAATGAAAGGTAATCCAATTGCGAGGGGTAAATACATGAAAGCTATTTATTTTGAGTGTTATCCCATACTTTTCTAAAATTCAATTTTTAAATTCACAGGCAGTAAAATTGACTTTTTATTGGTGTACAGGTGTCTGGATTTTAACACCCAGTCGTTAAACATGTGTGTGTGTGTGTGT
>NW_023211076.1:0-562 GCF_002007445.2 Ailuropoda melanoleuca
ACACAAAGGACAGAGACGTGCTGGCCCTGGAAGTGAGGGCTGGGACACCGGCTGTGGAGCGCACATCCCGGGACGCTGCAGGGTTTTTGGCAGCACCAACAGAAACAGAGAGTGGCCAGGAGAGCTCAATGGAGAGTGGACTGCGATCTCTCTGTTCTGAGACAGAGGCTGGGATTTGGCCACTGCTGCTCTCAGAAGAAGCACAGAAAACTGCCAGGGAAAGCCGTCAGAGAACAAAAGCCCAGAAATACCAGCTTACATTGTGCCCATCCCCATCCTCCCTCGCAGGGGACGGGGCAACTCTACCCAAACATGGTTGCCTGAATATCAGCATGGCAGGCCCCTACCCTAGAAGGCAGGCTGAAAAATCAAGAAGCCAACATCCCTAAGGTCCCTATAAAACAAGTGCACACTGTCTGGGTCCTGGTCAATATTTTGGGCTCTGGGCATCCCCATAACCTCTCCTCATCAGAATGACGAGGAGAAATCCCCCTCCCCAGCAAAGAAAAGATAATGAGTCTGTGGCCTCTGCCACAGAACTGATGGATATGGATATAACCAA
>NW_023211077.1:0-562 GCF_002007445.2 Ailuropoda melanoleuca
ACACACACACACACACACACACACACACCAGGAAAAAAGCCGTATTAAGAAAATGTCTTCAGAAACAATAAAATCCAAAATGAGACCTACGCAGACTAAAAACAGTAAAATCATCTGGTAAGCAACAAGTCTTATAAGCAACATATACAAAATTCACATTGTGTTTAAGGTTGTAAAAAAATATTAAATATATGTTGAAAGGTTAAGGGTTTTTTTAAGTTTAAATGGAACTTCTATATATATAAAATGTGGTAACTACCAATTCAATAAATATAATTAAAGAGCAGATTAAAAAGAGACTTAAAAGCTTTGATACACCGTAAGATCTACTTGAAGAAATACTCAGAATGCAGACCAGATAGACTGTAATAGGGACCACGAAAGTGATATTAAAGTCACGAAGCACATGTGAGCTATTAGAGATGGAAGCGTACTCTCTTAATAGTGACATTTCAGAGGCTTCTAGAAAGTAATAGGTTGTGGATAAATGCAGAAGAAAAGGAATCACTTTGCAAATGGGAGGAACAAACCTATAGAAGTCTAGAGGGAAATGTGAGGTTGG
>NW_023211078.1:0-562 GCF_002007445.2 Ailuropoda melanoleuca
ACTCTTTCAGAGAAGGAGGTTGGAACAAGAACATAAATCCTGAATGCAGGTCTGTGATGTTCCTTTCCTCGGGAATAAATCCCGACCTTGAAAGCTGAGCGGACAGGAAGGCCTGGTCCGCATGGGCCTCCCTATCCTGCCTGCCTGGGCCAGGAGACAACCACCCGGGACTTGCCACACTCCATCGATAAGCTGTACTAACAAGGGTACACGAGAAATGTGCAAAAGCTGTGCAGGGAAATGAAACCTGGGCCCCATTCCTCCCATCAGCATCAAATTTTTATGTCTTGGCTAGATAGAAACTCTGCGGAGGAGAAACCAAACTAGAATGGAAATCATTTGCTGCCCTCTTGTGGGTGACTCAGTAACCTTCCCCTCTGCTTTTCAAGACTTAGAGGCACATAAAAGGGGGAGGGGAATAGACATGATGTCCAGAAGCCCTGCTCGCCTCTGCAAAAGACCTGGGAAAACTGCATGTCGGCCTGGTCCCAACCATCCTGTGTGCAGGAAAGCAGTCTAGTTCTGGCCACAGCCTGGGGTACTCAAAGGAAGTCTGGGTACA
>NW_023211079.1:0-562 GCF_002007445.2 Ailuropoda melanoleuca
ATCAAAATGGTGCTACAATACAGTGAGAAACTCTGAAGTCACCATACATCCTAGCACAAGGTTACAGCAGCAAGGATACGTTCATCAAATAATTTAATGCTCATCAATTAAATCTAGATCAGCTTACTCTTTATTACACAACTACTATGTGCTTGGCATTGTACTCAATGCTGAAGTATAACGGTGCACAAAAATTGGGGTCCTGCCCCAATTACCTCCCATTGGGGAACAGATAATAAGTAATAAATGACAATGACAAGGAAAAATGCTATAAAGAAAAGCAGAAAGCTTTATCTCCCTAGATAAAAATGAGAGGGGGTGATAAAGGCAGGGGGTTCCATAGGGTAGATGAGTAGATTGACATAAGATGTGTATGGTGGATGCTTGAAGAACGGATGCTTGAGCCAAGACCTAGGGGAAGCCAAAGAGAAGCTCTGCAGAGAAGGGAGATGTACCAGCGTGACCCAGGAAGAACAAGGAGGCCAGTGTGGCTGCTGATCACTGAAGGAGGCAATAGGAATGAGATGATGCAGGGTCCCACAGGCCATGGTGAGGAATTTGA
>NW_023211080.1:0-562 GCF_002007445.2 Ailuropoda melanoleuca
ACCCAGCCATTCAAAATTTATTAAGTGCCTACATAAAGTTTTCTTCCAAGCGCTGTCATTTAGCTCCTGGAGTTACTTGGTCCTCACTTCCAGAGAGCTGGAAGTACCTGGGGGTGTTCCTACCCTCAAGGCTTCCACCCAATTAATGACTGAGAGATGCAGAAATAAGAAAGCTCCAGATTCATTACCTGGATTTTAATAGGTCTGAGGCTTATATTTCTAAATCAGAATACTCTCAAGTTTCCTGATAGCATGAGGCTGAAGCCCATTCTCTCTGGGCTTTTTTTTTTTTTTTTTATTGGGATTACATCCTTGCCTGGCCTCCTCTCTTTCTTTGTTCTGCTTCAGCCAGTCTCTTATTTCCTTAATGAATAACTTGCACAGAAGTTGTCCTCTTAGGCTCTATTTCTGGAATATCCTTGGCAGGACACTTTTATTCAAACCAGAGACATAATCACTACTGCAAAGGAGCTCCCACCAAGTAGAAAAACAGGCATACAATCAGCAATTTCAGTTTTAATATGATATCTTCCACAGTAGTAGTATGTTCGAAGTCTGGTGA
>NW_023211081.1:0-284 GCF_002007445.2 Ailuropoda melanoleuca
AGTTAACATAGACACCATCAGTTACATGTCAATTATATCTCATTAAGCCTGGGAGAAACATTTTTAATTTTTTAAAAGTCAGACACATCTTCTTATCTGTTTCATTTTACCTATTTGCAGAGGTATGTTTATCTGCACACAAACATACACACTCACAGTCCTAATGAAGTGCCAGTGGGGCTGGACCTCTCAGATGCTGTGGGTGCGAATTTTAAATTGTAACAGCCTTTTTCAAAGGAAACTGGGAAGGAGATGTTCGTGTGTGTGTGTGTGTGTGTGTGTGT
>NW_023211081.1:303-1578 GCF_002007445.2 Ailuropoda melanoleuca
TTTGTTTGTCTATATAAGGCCATTACCCCTTCAAAGGGAGAGGAAGGCGGGGTCCTGCCCTGAAGGACCTGTTTCTGGCCCAGTCTCCTTTGTGCAACTACAGCGGGACTGCATCCTCCGCAAAGGAATCTTAGGAAAAGGCCCCACGAATAAGGAGTCAGAGTCATGTGAAAGGGTCAGAGGAAGAAAGATCAAGGACTCTATGTGGGAGAGACATCACGAACATACTGCCCAACAGACAGAAAATAGGCATCCATCTATCAACTGCATTCCCCGCTGGCACACAGAGTAACTCACACCCTGTGACGTTGCTTTCAGTCCCTGATTATCTCAGATACATGAAAATATTTTCAGTCAGCCTTTCTGAAAAATATCAACTAATGCGCCACATTTCCCTTTCCTTCATTTGTCTATGTTAGCAGGGTCAACCTAAAACTTCCTGAAATTGAAACCGGCAAATTTCTTAAAAATGATGAGTGGTCCTCCCAACTTTCCCTTTCCTATTATTTTTCATTCCTTTTACCAGAAAAATAAGAGAATTAATCAAAATGCTTTTCTGATTGATTATGTTTTGGCTTGTGTTTTTTTTTAAGCTACCTTCCCCAATTGAGGTTATTTCCATAAGAAACCAAAAATAACTATATAGGGGCCTCTGGGTGGCTCAGTCGGTGAAGCGTCTGCCTTCGGCTCAGGTCATGATCCCAGGGTCCTGGGATCCAGCCCCGAATCAGGCTCCCTGCTCAGCAGACAGTCTGCTTCTCCCTCTCCCTCTGCTGCTCCCCCTGCGTGAGACTTTCTCTTTCTCTGTCAAATAAACAAATAAAATCTTTAAAAAAAACTGTATTGCTTATGTTAATAAAAACTTGGATAAAAATATGCTCAATCCATTTTAGTAATCCATTCATGGGCATAAAAAACATTCAAAGAGGTTAATCATTGTCATGAGGAGATCAGAAAAACTAGCCATTTCAAATGCAGTATTTATTAAATGTTTCCATTTGTTTAATCATCCCTCTAGTATTCATGTTGGCCAGATTCGATTTAGCCTGTGGAAGCATTTGTGGAACACCACAAGCAAAGCTTCTAAGACACACGCTGGGGGTATGGGGAAAGCAGCAGCCTTGTATGCTCTGCCAGCGCGGGCCTGCGGAGGGAAGCTTGTAAAAGGGCATGGAGTCAAACTCCTGGGTCCTCAAACCCCAGGGCAGGCAGAGCGAGGCTGCATAGGCTGCAGTGCAGGTGCAAAGAAAGATTACATAAGGATGACACGGAACA
>NW_023211082.1:0-562 GCF_002007445.2 Ailuropoda melanoleuca
ATATGAATCAGATTTTACACATTTGCAGGAAATGGTGAAGGAGTCTATAGAAGGCTCTAGTCTCTGCATCTGGGGGTGGTTAAGAGTCACTGTACGTCAGGAGGGCCAACAACTGGGAGAAAAAGTTTGAAGGGAAGAAAACAAGTAAAACTGGAATGCATTAAGATAAACCAGAACCTACATATTTTTCATTGTCTTGACATCTTGACAGCGTAGTTGATGGGAAGGGTCAGGAAGATGGAAAAATCTAAAACACCATCCACTTAATCCACTACTCAAGACTGGGAAAAGACAAACCATTCTGAATGATTTACCTTCAAATTCATGGTTAGGGGCCTTAGGTGGATTCCTTGGCAACCGTACTACAGTTTTGTGGCCCGTGTGCTCTCCCACTCTCCTGTAATACTATTTTATACTTGCTCATCTCTACTCAAATCTCCAACACTTCTGATTTTCCATTTCAACCTCTGCTTTCAGTTCCTACTTCACTGAGAATATTGAAGTGATCAAAAGAGAGCTTCCACAAACTTACCACCACATCTATTCATTTATTCTATCTGTG
>NW_023211083.1:0-562 GCF_002007445.2 Ailuropoda melanoleuca
ATCTATCTATCTATCTATCTATCATCTATCTATCATCTATCCATCTATCTATCTATCTATAAATTCTAAGAAAACTATTTTGGATCATATTCTAAACTGCAGGAATATTGGACCAGTAGTATAATAAAAAGTGCATAGACTTTTTTTTAAATTAGTTTCAGAGGTATAATTTAGTGATTCATCTGTTCCATATAACACCCAATGCTCATTACATCAAGTGCCCTCCTTAACACCCATCACCCAATTATCCCATCCCCTCAACCACCATCCCTCAGCAACCCTCAGTTTGTTTTCTAGAGTTCAGCATCTCTTACGGTTTGCCTCCTTCTCAATTTTCATCTTATTTTACTTTTCCTTCCCTTCCTCAATGCTTATCTGTTTTGTTTCTTAAATTCCACATATGAATGAAATCATAGGGTATTTGTCTTACTCTGACTGACTTATTTCACTTATCATAATACCCTTTAGTTCCATCCACATTGTTGCAAGTGGTAAGACTTCTTTTTGATGGTTGAGTAATATTCCATTCTGTGTGTGTGTGTGTGTGTGTGTGTGTGTGTGT
>NW_023211084.1:0-562 GCF_002007445.2 Ailuropoda melanoleuca
TGGTGGCTTGTTTCACTCTAGTGAAGTCTCACTCAAACTTTATACAGTAGAGATTTTAAGATAGGGAATCATCCCCATTGCCAACCATCCACATCTGGATATATTATAGGAGCAAAGACTATAATGGGATATGGTCAGATAGGAGGTTTGGAAACACTGTTGGGTTGGGGGTGGAGATCACCACACTGTGTAATTTTCACACTGGTCACACTGAGCATGGCCTCAATTCTTCTCTATAATTGGACACTAAGCCTTCATTTTATAATTTTTATCCTTGTACATTCTCCCATCATTCTTAACTGAACACTTCTGTTTCTACTTCTGTTACTGGATATGTGATAATATTGTTGTGGATTTTTCCCCAACATTATGATACTGTCTCATTTTTAATAGACTTGTTTAGAATGCATTTGGCATGCAGATTATGTTTTGGAGTACTGGAATACTGCATCCTTAGACTTACATACAAACAAAGTTACTCAGAAAAATTTATTATAGCATCATTGGGATGGATAGCTCCATATTTTAGCTTGTCCATGCTCAGAAAAATACTCCTAATTTA
>NW_023211085.1:0-508 GCF_002007445.2 Ailuropoda melanoleuca
AGTGGGCATCCTTGTCCTGTTCCTGATCTTAAGGGAAAGGCTTCCAGCTTTTCCCCACTGAGAATGATATTTGCTATAAGCTTTTCATACATGGTTTTTATGAGATTGAGGAATGTACCCTCTATCCCTACACTCTGAAGGGTTTTAATCAGGAAAGGATGCTGTATTTTGTCAAATGNNGCTGTATTTTGTCAAATGCTTTTTCTGCATCTACTGAGAGAATCATATGATTTTTGAATTTTTCTTTCTGGATAAAATCTAAGGCACTGATAGATTTGCGAATGTAGAACCACGCTTGCATCCCAGGGATGAATCCCACATGGTCATGATGGATAATCCTTTTAATGTACTGTTAGATTCTATTAGCAAGGATCTTGTTGAGGTTTTTGGCGTCCATATTCATTAGGGAAATCGGTCTGTAATTCTCCTTTTTATGTGGTCTTTGCCTAGTTTGGGGATCAAGGTAATATTGGCCTCATAGAATGAGTTTGGTAGCTTTCCTTCTGTT
>NW_023211086.1:0-562 GCF_002007445.2 Ailuropoda melanoleuca
TAGACAGGCAGGATTAAGTGAGAAACTAGATACTTGGACAAAGCAATCTCTCTCTGGGGATATGAATTTTCTTCAAATGGGAGTTCTCGAAAGGAAGCCAGCATCTAGCAAAGATACTATGATAGAAGCAGAAAAAGCAATCAGGTAATGGGATCGCACCAGAAAAACGCTGCCATGAGTTAGACGAAAGCTGTGAACAAAACAGCCGCTTATCTAGGAAGCAAGAGCTCAAGCAAAAGTGAAATAGGAACCAGCAGGAGTGAGAAAGGAGGAGAAAAAATGAAATCACAAACATAAAGGAAAAATTGGAGAGAGTGCAAAGAAGAACAGACTTGGCTGGGGTAAAATGCGTAGTAAATAAACATTTAAGTATCATATTTGAGTCAACGGCTAAAAACTCAGAGAGAAAACCACTCCTGCCATGGATGGGTGAACGGAGCCCTGTGATGGCCAACAGGGAACCCTGCAGGGGAAAATGAAAAGCAGGGAAGGGAACAAATATTTACAGATGTAATTTAAGCATGGTTTTCTTAAATTAAAGATGCTTAGAATCTACATTTTA
>NW_023211087.1:0-562 GCF_002007445.2 Ailuropoda melanoleuca
ATTTTGAAGTATTTGTGCTTGCAGTTGAAGATGTTAAATATGAACCATTCATAGCTCATTGCACAATTGCTAGAAACCTGGCATTTTTATATTAATGTAATAATTTGTATAAAACTAAATACACTGAATACTTAAAGCACAGTAAAATGGAAACCTTTAATACAGGTGCTAATTTTATTTCTTTATTTTTTTTTAAGTCTTGGCTACTTATGATTCAGCAGACGGAGCAGCTTAGTAGAATAATGAAGACACATGCAGAGGACCTAAATTCTGGACCCTTGCACAGGCTCACCATGATGATCAAAGATAAGCAGCAGGTGAAGAAAAGTTTCATTGGTGTTCATCAGCAGATAGAGGCAGAGATGATCAAGGTTAGTCTTTCTACTCTGGAATTCTTTTGTTAATGTGATTTTTAAATTCACTGAAATATTTTATCTTGTTTGACTTTAAAAATTGTTCATCATTTTATGATGAGAAATAGGTTTGGGTGTCTCTAATAAGTAATATTTTATTCTTACTGAATATAGAACATGATTGATGATAAAATGTACTGTTACTTTAC
>NW_023211088.1:0-562 GCF_002007445.2 Ailuropoda melanoleuca
ATAGAACAAAGAGCTGTGCTCCCTTTTCTTAGTGGGGAGTTGTGCACACTTTCCTGTGCCCTTGTATTTTCTGGAGCCATGTGAGTACATCTGGGACAATAAACTATGAGTGGTTATAAAATATGCTACTTTTAAACCTGAACCCAAATGTGATTTCTCAACCTCTCTCTTCTTCTAAGTGCCAGCTGTATATTGAAATTCAGGATGACTTTGAGAGCTACACATTGAAGATAGCATATTTTCTGCCAGATTGGGTCCCTGAATGACTATACTGAACATAGCACTGCTTTCTTGTCTTCACCACCAACACCAATCGATATTTACATGAGAAAACACAACCCACTGTGACAAACCACTAAAGTTTTAGGGAATGTTTGTTTCATCAGCTATAGTTACCTTGATTATATTACATTGGCACCTAACTGGGATACTGCTATTTCCAAAAAACTGTCCCATCTTACCTAGTGGCAAAATATTGTAATGGGGGCGCCTGGGTGGCATTGGGAAGATTACTTGGGAAGCAGACTGTATGTCTACTGAGACCACAGATCTACTGGAGTAA
>NW_023211089.1:0-562 GCF_002007445.2 Ailuropoda melanoleuca
ATGAAGGAACTTGCCAAGTCAGCTTGATGTCTGCGTTCCAAGCTTACTGATTGTGTTTTATTATTATTATTATTATAATATTGTTATTATTATCATCATCATCATCCCCTCCCTTTCCCCTCCCCCAAAAAAGCCAAAACACTGAGCTCAGAAAATGCACTGGAATAATCATGAAACTGGTTATCGGGTAGTTTTAAAAACTTGAGAAGGAGGCTTGGAAAAGTGGCCCCCCGTGCAAGTGGGGAGAGGGGAGCGGGGAAATCCTTGGAGAAAAACACCCCCATCCCCACCTCCACCCACCCCTCAAAAGCAAAAAGGCCCCATTGTCCTCAGTTTCCCCCTGGGATTAAAGGATTCCCCACCAACCCAAGTATTTTTCCCCCCTTCGCTTCCCTCCTTCCCTAGTAAAATGTGAGATTTCCAATTTCTGGGTGGGGGCAGCGGACGACACACTGAGGAATCCTCTGCACCAGGTTTGCAGCTTCCTTATCTATTCCTCCCTCCCCGCAGATAAGATGCTCCTAATTTAGGAAGCTCTGGGCAGCCTTCCCCCCCCCCCCCC
>NW_023211091.1:0-562 GCF_002007445.2 Ailuropoda melanoleuca
CCTAGTTTTTTGGCATATAGCTGCTGGTAATAACTTCTAATAAATGTCTCTATTTCCTTGGTATTAGTCGTGATCTCTCCCCTTTCATTCATGATTTTATTAATTTGGGTCCTTTCTCTTTTCTTTTGGATATGCCTGGCCAGAGATTTATTGTTCTTATTAATTCTTTCAAAGAACCAGCTTCTAGTTTCTCTAATCTGTTCTACTTTTCTTCTAGTTTCTGTTTCATCGATCTCTGATCTAATCTTTATTATTTCTCTTCTCCTCCTTGGTTTGGGCTTTATTTGCTATTCTTTCTCCAGGTCCTTTAGGTGTAAGGTAAGCTTGTGTATTTGGGATTTTTCTAATTTTTTGAGAGAGGCTTGGATGGCTATGTACTTCCCTCTAAGGACTGCCTTTGGAGTATCCCATAGGTTTTGAACCAACGTATTTTCATTTTCACTAGTTTGCATGAATTGTTTACGTTCTTTATTTCCTGGTTGAACCATTCGTTCTTTAGCAGGATGCTCTTTAACTTCCAAGTGTTTGAATTCCTTCCAATTTTTTTCTTGTGATTGAGTTC
>NW_023211092.1:0-4244 GCF_002007445.2 Ailuropoda melanoleuca
AAAGGACACAAAAGCAGTGGTGTTGAGTCTGAAGAAAGTGAGGAGAAGAGTGGCCAGTGGGGATAGCTGCCAGAAGGGAGGCTGGGATGTGCATAAAACGTGGTTGACAGCTTCCTTAGGTCCAGAGCCTGTCCTATCAAGAAGCTTGTCTTTAGGGCACAAAAGCAGAAATCAGACTGATTTACACACAGCTTGGCAGCATTTTACACCAACATCTCCAGGGCAAGGCTATGTCACAGCACCTCCCTCAGGACTGCAGACCAGTTCTGGTCTACTCTGTACACTAGGATCTAGTTGTTATTACTACAAAAACACTAGTTCACATTGAAACCCATAGAATGTATCTGATTAAAGACAAGAATAGTGCCTGTTGTGGGCAAGAATCTTAAGAATGGACACTGTGGAGAGCATTTTAGCCATTTGTAGCATAAGTCTTAAAAGAGCGTATACTCTGACCTAATAAGTCCACTTGTAAGGAATTCTCTTAATACCATCAGACTAGTCTCTGAAGATGTATCTGAAGCATGTTCTTTGAAGCCTTATTTATAAATAAAATTTTTTAAAATATTAAATAAATATCAACCAATGGAAAATACGTATCAAAACATTATGGTACCTCCAGACAAAGGAATTCTTATTAGACATTAAAAGTTATGTGGATGACTAATGATGTGAAAATATGGTTAAAATACATTGATGAGTGAAAAACTTTATAACAGTATGTTTATTGTGACTCTACTCTTAGATGTTTACATGCTTCTATATATACACTCATCCCCATGACTGGAATGCATTGGGTAAAATGGTAGGAGTGGTTATGTCTGGATGATGCGATTTCAAGTAAATGCTTTCTTTTTGTTGCCTAAATTTCTAATATTCATGAATTTATCATATATTATTTGCATAGCAAAAGTAATACAGTTTTTAAAAGGAATTTCATCAATGCAAAAGGGAGGAGGGGCAGGACCAGTCTCCATTTATGACTGATTGTGGTTGTCAGTTTTGTCTGTGTTCAACAAAGGAGATTTAGGGTGTGTGTGGATGTGCAGACAGCAAAGTCCAAAGAGAAAGAGCAGCAACTGTTGAGGGTACACAGATTTTTAATGCCGGCTGAGTCTGGTTTCTATTTGTGTCTCATCCATCTGCCCATATGCCCTCTATATTGGTGACATCAACTCATTCCAACATCATGAATGTCTAGGACAGGCAATGTTATCTTAAGAACCACCAAAAATTTTATAGTCACGGTGTATTTGGCAGGAAATGTCTAGTGCCACATCTCATAAAACTGAAAAATTCCCCTCCAGACTATCAGCAAAATACACAGAACAACAATGGGCAGCAGCTGTGGTCCAAACAAATGCAGCAGAAATGACCATGTGGGGAAAAAAAGGCCCCTGTTTTTAATTCCATCCTCTTCAAACTTCAGCCAGTTATCTTTAACTTAAAACAACACAGGGGAACATGAAGAACTGCTGCCACTGGAGAGGGGCACCCCCAATCTAAGATGTTAAGAGGCATTCTATATGTGGGCAAAACTACTATCACCATACCCAGCTCATGCTCCTTGGAACATTATTGGGAACCCCTTGATTCCATTCATTAATACCCATCATATCAAATCTCTGCTCCAGATATTCATTTTCCCTATGCTCAGTGACCTTATGGAGCATCCAAAGGAGGCCGACTTCAAGCTTCCTGCTTCTGTGAATGGCCAGCTAAACAGCCAATCAGTTAAAATGCAAGACCGTGTATATGTAAGCACTAAATTGTTGACTGAGTTAGGGAAATAGAGTCTAATGTGGGCTGACATAATCAGAGAGGGGGTGTTGGGTCATGAAATATGGTCAGTTAGTTTGGGGAAAGTAAACAGGCTGAGCAAAGGCATGGTGGCGTGCAAGCGAGTGGTGTGAATGATGAGATATCGGAAACTGCTGGGAACAGGCAGTGGTTGATACTGGTAGGTCAGAAAGGTAGGATTGAACCAAACTAATGAAGGAGGTTGAAAGTCTGGAAAAGAGCCTCCGGCTGAGGCTGTAGCAAAAGGCAGCCTTCAAATGGCAGGCAGGATTGACGTCTTGAGCGAGAAGGTGATGTGATGAAAGCAATGCTCTACCTCATAGCAGAAGTTTCTTGACAAGGTTTCAAGTACTGTAACCCCTACAAAACCAGCAAACATGAGAGTATGTTCTCTCTCTCCTGGACAAGCCTACATTACTTGTTTCACCAAATACTCTGGGTTTAAATAATCTAAAACAAAGACTTTTTCTTAGCCCAATCATGAACCAGTGTGACTGCAGGGCAACCTTCCTGAGATACTTCTAACCTCAGAGGACCAAAGAAGCTGCTTGGTTTGGAGGAAAACAGCCTGGAGAAAATCCTACCCTGTCTTCTAGGTCATGGGGTTTCTGCCTCAATCCTCTACTTCTCGAAACAGCCTAAATATCACCCCAAAAA
This sequence comes from Ailuropoda melanoleuca, assembly GCF_002007445.2. Lineage (NCBI taxonomy): Eukaryota > Metazoa > Chordata > Mammalia > Carnivora > Ursidae > Ailuropoda > Ailuropoda melanoleuca. The sequence continues at coordinate 2,458 of NW_023211092.1, forward strand.
ATGCCACCCACTCTTTTGAATGGACCATTTTCCAAAGACAAAAATAGTCCCTGGATTCTATTTTTAAGAGTAAAAGCAGGAGCGCCTGGGTGGTGCAGTCGTTAAGCGTCTGCCTTCAGCTCAGGGCGTGACCCCAGCATTCTGGGATTGAGCCCCACATCAGGCTCCTCCACTAGGAGCCTGCTCCTTCCTCTCCCACTCCCCCTGCTTGTGTTCCCCCTCTGGTTGGCTGTCTCTGTCAAATAAATAAATTAAATAAATAAAATCTAAAAGCAAAAAAAAAAAAATCTCTGTGTGGTTTACTGTTGTATTCACTCCCCCCACCCCAAGACCCTCTACAGATTCCTGCTCTATTTTCCCATAGGCCACCCACACCAGTGGTTCTCCATCTTGAGTGTACATTATAATCACCCAGACCTGGAGAGTCTTTTAAACACACAGTACTGGGCCCCACCCCCAGAGTTTTTGATTCAGCATGTTCAAGGTGGAGCCAAACTTTGCATTGGTGACAAATTTCTAGTGAAAACAAATTTCTCTGCTATAAGATGTTCTCCATCCATGCTCATCTGCACAGATGCTCTTTCCAGTTCAAAGGTAAATTTCTCCTGGAAGACAGATGTGCAGGCAAAAAAGGACTTCAAAGGGATAGGCTTTCTGGGTGGGGTAGTTGCAACTGGCTGGCTGTATTAGCAAAGGAAATCACCCAGGCAAAACTGCTCAGAGATAAAAAGGGTATTCAGTCAGCAGAACTTTCTGAGGTGAATAAGTTAAAAATCTGGTCCCCAAACCTGTGCTTGGGTCCCAGCACCAACACCTTATAATCATAAAATCATATAATCTTAGAACTAGGCGATATCTCTTTGAATTCCCTCATTTTAAATATAATGAAATGTGAGGCTCAGAAAAGTTAAGTAAGTTGTCCAAGATCTTAGAGCTAACAAGTAGCAGGAATGGGATTAGAACCCTGGTTTAATAACCTTTAAAAATCACTTTAACTTGTTTAATGTACAAATTAAAGGAAAGGAAGAGTTCTGCTACCAGTAACTTGCTGTTAATTAACCTTCATGCCAGTAAGAATTATAAACTCAGAAAAGAAAAGTTACCAAAGAGGAAAAGATGCAGGTAAAAGTATACCCACTGGCAAAAGAATGAAAAACAGCTAATAAAAGCAGAACCAAGGATGACCTGTTTGTTGGAATTAGCAAATGAATATGGTAAAAAAAATTGTGAAGGAAAAGATAGATGCAAAGGGGAANAAAAATTGTGAAGGAAAAGATAGATGCAAAGGGGAAAGAAACGGTGAATTTAAAAACAATATGGAAACAACAACAACAAAAAAGCCAAATGGAAATCCCAGAACAGAAAAAATATCTGAAATAAAATTCATCACCTGGGATTAATAGGAGATTGTTCACTGCAGAAGATAGAATCAGTGAACCCAGACAGATGAACAGAAGTATTCTAAAGTAAACAACAAACATAAAAGAGGGTGTGAGAAAGTAAGCAGAGACTCAGTGATCTGTAGGGCTGCAACAAATAGTCTAAAGTAAATCCTGTGAAATAGCCTGATGAGTATTACAAATTAAAAGAAAGGTACAGACCACTATCCCTCAAGAACAAAGACACAAATGTTGACAAGATATTAGCAAAGCAAGTGATATGTACAATAATATATCATAACCTAGTGGGGTTTATTCCAAGGATGCAGAGTTGGTTTAACACTTGAAAATCGATGAATACATTTTACCACATTAACAGAATAAATAAAAAACTCATGGCTCACTGTG
>NW_023211093.1:0-562 GCF_002007445.2 Ailuropoda melanoleuca
AACAACAAAAAAGTACACTGGAAGAACTTAAGCTAAATATTCACCATTACTTTCCACCCACATGGGTAAGAATCACAAACACTCTGTCTGCACCATCTCCATGCATAGATACCTATGATTTCTCTTAAATAGTAGAGCTTTCCTGCATCAGCTCAAAGTAAAAACACTGTACAGACATCTACCACTAAAGAACTCTATCAGGTGTTTCCAAATGTTTTGGAGAGCTAAATATGATATAGTAGGGAATTCAAAGAATTCAGAATGAATAGTATGAGGCTAAAATACAATCAGTCACAAATTATTGATAATTTCATCATATTTCCTTGTTGAATAAAAAGCTGAGTCTTTATCTGAATGGTTATATGACATGATAGACATTACATTCCTAGTACCTGTTCCTCCACTGTAGAACAAATAAGATAAACTGTAATGACATTTTCTAATGTCTTAAAACCTGATATTCTAAGCTCTACAGTTATCCCACTGACATTAAGAATTAATTTCTTATGATTATATAATTATGACATAAATTGTGCATAATTTATTTATAAATATTAATATA
>NW_023211094.1:0-562 GCF_002007445.2 Ailuropoda melanoleuca
AGACTCTTAACTATAGAGAAAAAACTGAGGGTTGCTGGAGGGGAGATAGGCAGGGGGATAGATTAAATAGGTGATGGGTATTAAGAAGGGCACTGCTTGTGATGAGCACTGGGTGTTGTATGTAAGTGATGAATCACTAAATTCTACACCTGAAACTAATATTACATGTATGTTAACTAACTGAAATTTAAATAAAAACTTGAAACAAACAACAACAAAAAACACATAATAAAATAAAATGCACTAGATGGAATAAATAGATTAGGGGAAGCAGGAAATGGACCAGTAATCTGGAGGACAGAGTAATGGAAAGCCATCAAGCTGAAGAGGAGAGAAAAGAATAATAAAAATGAAAATAGACTAAGGGAACTCAGCAACAACATCAAGTATAATAACATTTCCATTATAGGTATCCCAGAAGAAGAGAGAGAAAAGGGGGCAGAAAATTTATTTGAAGAAATAAATAGCTGAAAATTTCCTGAGTCTAGGGAAGGAAACAAATCCAGATCTGCGAGGCATAGAGAGTCTCCAACAAAATCAACCTAAGGAGGTCCACACCAAG
>NW_023211095.1:0-562 GCF_002007445.2 Ailuropoda melanoleuca
TTTTTTTATGAGCAGAGTGGACAATACAATAAGAAAAAAGAAACAAACAAGAAATTGGAAGTAGAAAGCTTGGCTACAGAGAAAGAAAACTGCCACCATTTCCAGGTGATCAAACTGGATACTTAGATGCACAAGAAAAACAACTACAAAATAGTTTTGTGTTATAAGAGAATGTGCTTGCAAAGCTACTAACAAGATTAATTTTTTAATGAAAAGTAGCTTTCCCATATTTTAAGATGAGAAACACTATGAAATATTAATTAAAGGACCACAAGCTGATGGTTGCCAGAGGGGAAGGGAGCATGGGGATGAGCAAAATGGTTGAAGGGGAGTGAGAAATATGGGCTTCCAGTTATAGAATGAGCAAGTCACCGGAATAAAAGGCACAGCATAGGAAATACAGTCAATGATGTAATAGCACTGTATGATAATAGATGGTAGCAACGCTTGCGGTGAGCATAGCGTACCACACAGAGAAGTTGAATCTCTGTGTTGTATACTGAAGGTAAGGTAACATTGTGTATCAGCTATATTGAAATTAAAAAACTTTAATAAATAAAAA
>NW_023211097.1:0-1293 GCF_002007445.2 Ailuropoda melanoleuca
GGGGGAGTGGGAGAGGAAGAAGCAGGCTTCCTGCCAAGCAAGGAGCCCGATGCGCGGCTCGATCCCAGGACACTGGGATCATGACCTGAGCTGAAGGCAGACACTTAATGGCTGAGCCACCCAGGCGCCCATTTTATTTTTTCAAAGCTTCAACTACACTCTAAACTAGGTAAAGCAGTGATGATTCCATTTTACAGATGATGCATGAAAGGGTTATCTGCAACAAGCGAAGCCCCAAGAAGGGCACATGTCCTCTAACTCCCAGAACCGTTTCTCTTAATTTTGTTTGCTTGCTCTACCCAAAGAAAAACAAGATATCAAAAAATACTTTCTAAACGCAAGAAAACTCAACAGAAGGAGAAAACAAAGTCTGAGTACTACAAGTTTGCTATGAACTATGAAGAAATTATATTTTTTTCCTTCAAAATGTAATCATATATCCTAAAAAAAAAAAAACCCGAACTCTGGCTTTTTCCTATTTATAATAAATGAGACTGGAAAAGAATAAATTTGAATGAGAAATTACTCACTAAATTGGATGGAAGCAAACAAACTACAGAGATGAAGAGAAGTCTCTCTAGCTTGTAGGGATCTACCCAAAGTCAGACCCAGGATAGGCGGAACTGGCATCATTAGCAGGATGTTTCAAGAGTCAAAATCACTTTAGCCACTTTACAGTAGTCTAGACCTCTCTCAACTCTTTACGTAACATACTCAGGATAAATGGAATTAATTTTGAGAAGCAATAGCACGAAGACATTTATGACTACGGGAAAGAGCAACAGCATCTCCTTTCATTGCTCATTTTTAGGCTGCATAACACTGAAGCTCTAACTGCTAATTATTTTTAAAATGCATTTACATAAAATGAAATGTTTTGTAATTATTTTTGAAATACAAATTATTATTCATTTCCATTTAATTCTGCTAAATTATTAATACAACTCATTTACTGCATTTTATGTTCTTACTAAAATACAAGAAATATTAATGACTGTATTCTTAACTATACAGTTCAATGTTAATCATAAAGGTTTAAAATGCCAGGAATTTAATAACAAAAAGCACATTGTAGGACCACTCTTGGAATCTTATTCACAGCCGTGCAATTAAAAATAAAGAAAATCAATATAAGTCACCATAGAAACATTATAATAAAAAAGTCAGCTTTCAATTGATGCAACTTACTGTAAAAAGCCAAATCTATCTGTGACTTTGTAAACAAGGTAATCAGCATCCTCCCAAGGTTCAATCTCGGCACCTTCTCGTCCCTGTAACAGCGGACAAAGAAGG
>NW_023211098.1:0-6816 GCF_002007445.2 Ailuropoda melanoleuca
GGCTTTTTATGGGAGCATTTAGGCCATTCACATTGAGAGTAATTACTGAGAGATATGATTTAATGATGTCATGTTTCCTGTGAAGTCTTTGTTTCTATAGATTGTAAATTTCTGTTCTGTATCACTCTTGGGGCCTTTTTACTTTTATAGAACCCCCTTTAATGTCTCCTCTAGGGCTGGTTTGGTGGTTACGATTCCTCAGTTTCTGCCGATCCTGGAAGGTCCTTATCTCTCCATCAATTCTGAATGACAGCCTTGCTGGATAACGGATTCTTGGCTGCATGTTTTTCTCAGATAAAGCTTTGAAAATACCCTGCCAACCCTTCCTAGCCTACCAGATCTCTGTAGACAGGTCTGTCATGTTTCTGATATTTTTCCCTCTGTACATAAGGATTTTCTTCCCCCTGGCCACTTTCAATACTGTATCTTTGGATCTAATTTTTGCGATTTGAACTATGACATGACGTGGCATAGGTTTGTCATGGTTGATCTTGGGAGGTGTCCTCTCTACCTCTTGGACATGAATGCTTGTTTCCTTTGCTAGATGAGGAAAGTTCTCAGCTACAATTTGTTCAAATATCTCTTCTAGACATCTCTGTCTTCCTCCACCTCCTCAGGGATGTTGATGATTCTGACATTGGAACATTTCATTGAGTCAGTAATCTCCCGTAACCTACATTCTTGAGATTGGATTTTTTTGAGGAAAGTTTCTGTTTTAACTTTCTCTTCTACCATCCCATCCTCCAATTCACTAATTCATTCTTCTGCCTCATTTACCGTGGCTGTCAGAGCATCTAGTTTAGACTGCATTTGAGTCATAGCTTTTTAATTTTCTGCCAGACTCGCTCTCATTTCTGCCGTTAGAGATTCTATATTCTCGTTAATATTTTCATTAATAGTTTTTTTAAGCTTACACATCATCTTGACCATTGTTACTCTGAACTCCATTTCTGACAATTTGGTTACATCCATATCCACCAGTTCTGTGGCAGAGGCCACAGACTCATTATCTTTTCTTTGCTGGGTGGGATTTCTCCTCCTCATCATTCTGATGAGGAGAGGTTGTGGGGATGCCCAGAGCCCAAGTTATTGACCAGGGCACAGGCAGTGTGCACGTGTTTTATAGGGACCTTAGGGATGTCGGCTTCCTGATTTTTCAGCCTGCCTTCTGGGAGAGGGGCCTGCCGCACTGATATTTAGGCAACCCTGTTTGGGTAGAGTTGTCCCATCCCCTGCAAGGGGGAATGGGAATGGGAACGATGTGAGCCGGTATTTCCAGGCTTTTGTTCTCTGGCGGCTTTCCCTGGCGGTTTTCTGTGCCTCTTCTGAGAGTCAGAATAGCAGTGGCTGTATCCTAGCCTCTGTCTCAGAACAGAGAGATCGCAGTTCGCTCTCCACTGAGCTCTCTTGTCCATTTTAACTCTGTTTCTGTTGGTGCTGCTAAAACCCCTGCAGCATCCCGGGATGTGCGCTCCACAACCTGTGCCCCAGCCCTTACTTTCAGGGCTGGTGCATCTCTGTCCTTTGTGCTTCTAATACTGCCAGCCCCGGTTCCTGCGTGTGCTCCCGAGCTCCCTGTTTCAGTGTGGTTCGCGTGCGCTCCAGAGCGCCGGTTTTCAGTCTGGTCAGGTGCGCTCCCGAGTCTAGTTCAAGTGTGGGCTCTGGAGCTCCCGTTTTCTGTTTGGACACGTGCGCACTAAGCTCCCGGTTTTAGTCTGGTTCCAGTAAGAGCTCCGGAGCTCCTGTTTTCAGTCTGGTTGCACGTGTATCCAGGCTCACGGTCTCAGTCTGCTCTCTCATGGGTGCTGGTCCGCGAGTCCAGCCCGCTCCCCAGCATAAGTGGCTACTGCTTCCCAGCGCTCGAGCGCGGAGACTCCCTCTCCCTTCCGTTCACCTTCCTATATCTGTGCACAGATTCACGGCTCCCCATTTCGCACCTCAATACTCAGCGCTGGAGATGTTCATTTGTAGAGATCCAGGTGTATCTTCCTGTGGCTCTGGCTGATTCCATGGTTTTTCAGGATGGTCCAGTAGATATCCAGCTCGACTTCGGGCCAGCTGAGAAAGGGTATCCTACTCCTCCACCACCTTTTCTCCTCCTTGCAGAAAGTGGCCGCTTTACTGTTCATAGAGTTTCTGCTACTCTTTTCTTCATTCTCCAGTTGTGTTCATAGGTATTCAGAATGGTTTGGTAGCTCTCTCGCTGAATTGCTGGGACCAGATGAACTTTAGGTCTCCTGCTCCTCCGCCGTCTTGGAACGCTGAGCTGGAGCTCAACACCTGTTTTAAACTGGGTTCCTTGCAGAAAGTGGTCTATTTTCTGTTCATAGAGTTGCTGCTATTCTTTTCTTCATTCTCCAGTTGAGTTTGTAGGTGTTCCGAGTGGTCTGATAGCTATATAGCTGGATTCCTGGGACCAGACGAAATTTAAGCCTCTTACTCCTCCACCATCTTGGACTCTGCCCCCTCCATATTGGTATGCTTTGATTCCCTTCTGTATTTATTTATGTATCTACTTTGGGTTTTGATCTGAGCTTACCATAAGGCTTACATAAACTATCTTAGATTTATATCTATTTATAGCTGACAACAATTTAACTTTGATCACATATAACAACTCTAACGTTTTCCACTCCCTCCCACATTTTATATTTTTGAGGTGACAAGCACCTGTCTTTGTATTTTATATCCATTAACAAATTATTATAGCTATATTTATTTTTAATATTTTTGTTTTTGGACCTCTATAATAAAGTGAAATGATTACCATATCACCATCTTGCAGTATTAGAATATTTTGAATTTGACACTATACTATCCTTTACCACTGTGTTTGATATTTTCATATGTTTTCATGTTACTAATTAGTGTTCCTTCATTTAAACTTGAAGGACTTCTTTCAACAGTTCTTGTAAGGCAGGTCTAGTGGTGATGAACTCCCTTAGCTTTTGTTTGTCAGGGAAAGTCTTTATCTCTCCCTCATTTCTGAAGGACAGCTTTGTCAGGGAGAGTAATCTTGATTGGCAGGTTTTCTTTTTTTCTTTCAGTACTTTGAATATATTACCCCTCTTTTTTCTGACCTGCAAATTTTCTTCTGAGAAATCCACTGATAACCTTATGAAGGCTCTTTTGTATGTGAGGAATTTGTTTCTCTTGCTTCTTTTCTAATTCCTTTGCTGATTTGAGATAGTCTTATTATAATACATCTTGGAGAACTTTTTGAGTCGAAATTTTTGGGAACCTATGAACTTCATGAATTTGGATGACCAAATCTCTTCCTAGAATTGGGATGTTCTCAGACATTATTTTTGTTAGAAGCTTTATGCCCCATTTTCCATATTTTCTCCTTCTGGGACTCCAATAATGTCTAGACTATTTCTCTTAAAGTTTTCTTATAGTTTACATAGCCTTTCTTTACTCTTTTTTGTTGTTGTTGTTCCCTTCTGACTGGCTAATTGCATTTGACCTGGATTTTACTTCACAGGTTCTTTCTGCTATTGATGTTTTCTTTTGGTTTTTAATTTCATTCTTTGTATTCTTCAGCTCCAGAATTTTAGTTCTTTTTTATGATTTCTGTCTCTGTTAAATTTCTCATTTTGTTCATGTATTGTTTTCCTCAGTTCATTCACTTGTCTTTCTCTGTGTGTTGTTTTTGGTTGTTTTTGTAGCTCAGTGAGTTTCCTTAAAACAATCATTTTACTGATTTTTTATCATTATGTTCAATTAGCCAACATATAATACATCATTAGTTTTTTTGTTTTGTTTTTGTTTTTTTTTTTTGTAAGGGTTTCTCTCTAATCAGGTCATTTTTATTTTTTATTTTTTTTAATTTTTTTATTATATTATGTTAGTCACCATACAGTACATCCTTGGTTTCCAATGTAAAGTTCGATGATTCATTAGTTGTGTATAACACCCAGGGTAACATGCAATACATGCCCTCCTTACTACCCATCACCGGTCTATCCCGTTCCCCCACCCCCCTCCCCTCTGAGGCCCTCAGTAATACATCATTAGTTTTTGATACTATATAATACATTAGTTTTTGATGTAGTGTTCAATGATTCATTAGTTGTGTATAACACTCAGTGCTCATCACAACACATGCCCTCCTTAATACCCATCACCCTATTACCCCATCCCCCCACCCCTCCCTTCTGTAACCTTCAGTTTGTTTCCCGGAGTCCATTTTAAATTTTTTGTTGGGCAAATCACAGATCTCCATTTCTTTGCAGTCAGTTACTTGAAAATTATTCTTTTCTTTTTATGGTATCGTTTCCTTAGTTTTTCCTTGCTTCTCATGCTCCTTGAAGTCTTTCATTGCCATCTTTGTATTTGTAAAAGCAGTCACCACCTTTATATATACTCTACTGACTTGTTTTCAAAGACTAATACCTTCCATCCATCTTCTTAAGGATTATGAGGTTTTCTTGTTCCCTCTTGGAGAGGAGTTCATAAAATTGTATAACTTCTCTTGATCCTGCAAAGTTGCGCTGAGAGTTGACAGCCTCCCATTTGCTCTCCCTAAGGAAATTCTTAAATTTCAAGTTTGTGTGCATTCTTCCAATCCAACAGTCATGCCATCTCTCTGCTTGTGCTCACTACCTGTCTGAAATGGCTCACTATAGACACTCTCGGAGGCACAGGGAGCTGGCCACAGGGTAAGAGGTGTATGTAGGTGAGGTGCAGAGAGCACTGAAGGTGCCTGTGGCTAACTGGGGGGATTGTCAGGTAAGGCATTTCTAAAAGCTCATGGGCAGTCTTCCTGATGTTGTCCACTACATGGTTTGTAGGAACCCTGTCCCTTTGATGCCTCTGAGGGTCCTGGCTACTGTTCTCTCAGTAACTCTACATCACCCACCCAACCCCATCATGCTGCAACACCTAAATATTCTGGATAGGGTAAGAAGGAAATGGATCTCTGACAGTGTTCCACACAGCTGTGGAAGCGAGTTGCTCACTGACATGCTCTCACTTTCCCTATGGGAGAAATCACAACCAAGAAGATCTCTCTTGGCACTGAGCTGTGCAACGTTGGGAGAAGTTTGATGCTGGTAAAGTGAAACTGTTCCTATTACCCTCTCTAATGCATACAATCTCAGACATTTTTTTCTCCAGTGGTGTGCTGGAACTTCTCCACTTGATTCATGGACTTCTACAAAGGCTCTCTCATCCATAGGTGATTGTCATACTCAGTGTTGGTTGGAAGAAGATGGTAGAAAACACCTATTTTACCATTTTGATATTATGTCACTCCATTCTCTCAATTCTGCATTAAACATTTGATAGAATTCACGATTGATGTCATTTGGTGTTGGGCTTTTCTTTGTGGAAAGTTTTTTTTTCTTTAATCACTAACTGTTATGAACATTGGGGTGCATGCGGCCCTTCTTTTCACTACATCTGTATCTTTGGGGTAAATACCCAGTAGTGCGATTGCTGGGTTGTAGGGTAGCTCAATTTTTAACTTTTTCAGGAACCTCCATGCTGTTGTCCAAAGTGGCTGTACCAACTTGCATTCCCACCAACAGTGTAAGAGGGTTCCCCTTTCTCCACATACCCTCCTTTCTCTCCCTATAGTTAATTTATAGGATTTAGTTTCCTTGTTGGTCTCCTGCCTAGTAGTTCTATTCATTATTGAAAGTGATGATTAAGTCTCCAATTATTTTTCTTTCTTTTTTCTTTTTTTTAATTTTTTTAATGATTTTTTATTATATTATCTTAGTCACCAAACAGTACATTCCCGGTTTCCGATGTAAAGTTCGATGATTCATTAGTTGCGTATAAAACCCAGTGCACCATGCAATACGTGCCCTCCTTACTACCCATCACTGCTCTATCCCATTCCCCCACCCACCTCCCTCTGAGGCCCTCAGTTTGTTTCTCATAGTCCATAGTCTCTCGTGTTTCATTCCCCCTTCTGATTACTCCCCCTTTCTTTATCCCTTTCTTCCCCTACTGATCTTCCTAGTTCTTATGTTCCATAGGAAAGAAATCATATAATTGTCTTTCACTGCTAGATTTATTTCACTTAGCATTATCTCCTCCAGTGCCGTCCATGTTGCAGCAAATGTTGAGAATTCATTCTTTCTGATAGCTGAGTAATATTCCATTGTATATATGGACCACAGCTTCTTAATCCAGTCATCTGTTGAAGNGGCTCTCGTGGACATTGTTGCTATGAACATTGGGGTGCATATGGCCCTTCTCTTCACTACGTCTGTATCTTTGGGGTACACCCAGTAGTGCAATGGCTGGGTCATAGGGTAGTTCAATTTTTAACTTTTTAAGGGACCTCCACACTGTTTTCCAGAGTGGCTGTACCAACTTGCATTCCCACCAACAATGTAGGAGGGATCCCCTTTCTCCACATCCTCTCCAACAATTGTTGTTTCTTGCCTTGTCTATCTTTGCCATTCTAACTGGCGTAAGGTGGTATCTCAGTGTGGTTTTGATTTGAATTTCCCTGATGGCTAATGATTTTGAACATTTTTTCATGTGTCTGTTAGCCATTTGTATGTCTTCATTGGAAAAGTGTCTGTTCATATCTTCTGCCCATTTTATGATTTGTTTATTTGTTTCTCGTGTATTGAGTTTGAGAAGTTCTTTGTAGATCTTGGATACCAGTCCTTTATCTGTGGTGTCCTTTGCAAATATATTCTCCCATTCCGTGGGCTGTCTCTTAGTNTATTCCGTGGGCTGCCTTTTAGTTTTTTTAACTGTTTCCTTGGCTGTGCAGAAGCTGTTTATCTTGATGAAGTCCCATAAGTTCATTTTATTTTTTGTTTCTCTTGCCTTTGGAGATGTGTCATGAAA
>NW_023211099.1:0-562 GCF_002007445.2 Ailuropoda melanoleuca
AGCGCCCTTCACCTCTCTCCTCTGCTGTGCTCAACCCTGAGGTTGTGGGCTATGGTAGCTACCCTTACCTCAATGCACTGCACAATTTGTAGGTAATTCCAATATCCCAGCTTACAAGTTTCAGTGCTACTTAAGGAATAACCCATTTCTCTGTGCTGATTCCAAGTGAAATGACAGAAACACAGAGGGCTGATAAACAGATCAGCAGTTTTTTGTCATCTGGCCTCGCTAACAGCTCAGGAAGTGACAAATGCATTTCCTGCCCTACGTATCACTTAGATAAAGTGTAACTGTCATGTATCTACATAAGCCAGCACCATGTCCTGCTGGAGTCTAATTAGGACACGAAAAATAAAGCAGTGGTGAGCTCTTGCCGATCCGTGAAATGCAGAGAGTAGTTTTAACAGGGCACGGCTGTATTTGTTTCCCTGACTTCTCTACTCGGACCCAAAAAAGGCTGATGTCTACGGCCTGCCATCCCCTATTGCTGACCTCCAGGTTGACGTCTGGCAAGTTCAAAACCTTGTGTACTACGTGGGCACCCCGTCTGGGTGTCCAAGAG
>NW_023211100.1:0-562 GCF_002007445.2 Ailuropoda melanoleuca
AGAGTACATATAATAAATATACAATATTATATATTTATTAATAAATACAATATATAATAAATATATAATTAAAAATAAATAAATTTAATCTCTACCCTTTTCTTCAGAGAGACTGAAGAATAGGAGGGTGGGTTCTGCCCCAATGTAATGATATATATAGATTTAAAAGACAAGAATGTATTACTATCTACGCTGTCTCAAAGTTAATAATGCACTGCCTTCTTATTTACTCTTGCAGTGTCAAATTCAGAGCATGTAAAATCATTAGCAGAATAGTACAGAAGAAGAAAAGAAGATTCTAAACCTAGAAGGAACCTTAAAGGTAAATATATCCCATTAAAAAATTTATGTTGCTCAGGGGAGCCTGGGTGGCTCAGTTGGTTAAGCATCTGCCTTCTGCTCCGGTCATGATCCCAGAGTCCTGGGATCTAGCCCTGGGTCTGGCTCTCTGCCCAGCAAGGAGTCTGACTCTCCCTCTCCCTCTGCCCACCCCCATGCTCACGCATGCGCGTGCTCTCTCTCTAATAAATAAAAAATCTTAAAAAAAAATTCATGTTGCGGG
>NW_023211101.1:0-562 GCF_002007445.2 Ailuropoda melanoleuca
AGTTGAACTTGCAAGGAGAAAGCCCTGCCATTTGGTGGGCCCACAACTGTGGAAGAGAGGCTAATTGCAGACAGCTAACTTGACTGCTGACCTCACTAACCTAGAAATCAGTGGCAGCCTAAGACAAGCCCCTCAATAGCCCTGGGACCAAGCCCTGTCCAGTGCATGCACAGCAAGCAAAGTGGGGCACTGCAGCCCACTTGGATGAAGGAAATGCAACTCAGTCATAACAGAACACATGCAGCCCACATAAAAGACACAGCTGGAGCATCTGGTTTTGGTGACTATGGGAGAGTATGCCACAGGGCACCATATGATTTCTTCTACACAAGGCCACTACTTTCAACACCAGAAGATATAGCTGACCTCCATAATACTTAGAAGCACACAGAGAGTGAGACAAAATGAGGAAACAGAGGAATATATCCCAAATGAAATACCATGACAAAATCAAAGAGCTAAATGTAATGGACATAAGCAGTATGTCTAATAAAAAAATTCAAGTAATTGTCATAAAGATACTCACTGGATTTGAAGAAAAATATGGAAGAACTCAAGAACA
>NW_023211102.1:0-562 GCF_002007445.2 Ailuropoda melanoleuca
ACACACTGCACTCCCAAGCAAAACTGGAGTTATGTTAGCCAAGAAGAATGGAGAAATGAGATACTAGATAGGCAAATTCAGTGTCTGTAACAAGGTCCTAGATTAAGATCTGAAAGTAAATACTGACAAACCCCAGCCCTGGAATTGCCAGATAAAAATGGGCAGGATGCCCAGTTAAATTTGAATATCAGATAAACAATGAATAATTTTTTTTAGTAATAGTATTCTCTAAATATTGCATGGGACATATTTATACTAAAAAAGTTTTCTGTTTCTTAAAATTCAAATTGAAGTGTATATCCTATATTTTTATTTGCTAAATCTGGCAACTCTCCTCCCCTCCACCTTGCACCACCACTGTGTTGTTTCTATATAGGAAAATAGGGTGAGGGGAAGAGGCACCAGAATTCTTGAATAACCTGAGAAACCACTGAATTGGATTCACATTACCTGAGAGGGACAAGATTAGATTTTTACACTAGGGAGGATCAAGGCTCAGGGCCAGGAATTAAAATTAAGTTATAAAAAAATAAAGGCTCTTGGGGCGCCTGGGTGGCACCGC
>NW_023211103.1:0-180 GCF_002007445.2 Ailuropoda melanoleuca
GGGCTCAGTGACTCCATCAAATGTAGTAACATTCATGTTATAGGAATCCCAATAGAAGAAGAGAGAGAAAAGGGGTAAGAAAATTTCAAGAAATAATAGCAGAGGGGCACCTGGGTGGCACAGCGGTTAAGCGTCTGCCTTCGGCTCAGGGCGTGATCCCGGCATTCTGGGATCGAGCCC
>NW_023211103.1:257-576 GCF_002007445.2 Ailuropoda melanoleuca
CTCCCACTCCCCCTGCTTGTGTTCCCTCTCTCACTGGCTGTCTCTATCTCTGTTGAATAAATAAATAAAATCTTTAAAAAAAAAAAAGAAATAATAGCAGAAAGCTTCCCTAATCTGCAGAAGGCAACAGACATCAAGATCCAGGAGGCAGAGAAAAGTCCCATCAAAATCAACAAAAGCAGGCCAACACCAAGACATAGTGTAATTAAATTTGCAATGTATACTGATGAAGGTAACATCTTAAAAGAAGGAAAACAAGGCAGTAACTTCCAGGGGAAACCCCTTAGGCCAGCAGGAATTTTTTCAACAGAAACTTTGC
>NW_023211104.1:0-562 GCF_002007445.2 Ailuropoda melanoleuca
GGGGGTGTCTTTCCCTAGCAATGAAATGAAGCCCCCCCCAACCCATCCACACACCAAGTCCCAGAAAGAGCCGGGGTCAGGTTTTAAGGTAGGAAAGGGCTGACATCCTGGCTGTGTCAGTCACCAGCTCCGTGTCCTCCGGCAAAATCTCTCTCCTTCCTGAGCCTCCACGTTCTCATCTGTCAAATGGGGCTAATGGTTCCTCTCCCTAAGGTGGCTGTGAAGCTTCAATAACAAAGACAGCCCACGCATTTTAGGCTGCAGCCTCCTCTCTGCCCTCTCCCCCCCACCAGTGGCTCACCACCCTGCATATTCTTCAAGGTAGCTCTGAGGCAAGCCAGCTGCCATGCGAGCCCCGTGGCAAGGTCTACAGGGACGGGAACGGAGGCCAGGAGATGAGAGTTGTGTCAGGGAGCCATCTGGGGAGCCCGTGCTCTACCCCCGGGCAAGCTCTCAGGCGCCCGTGGCTCCGGCCACCGCCAGGGCTGCAACCTCGTCAGACACTCCGACCTAGAAGTTCCCAGCTAAGCTGCTTCCCGTTTCCTGGCCCTCGGGATGCTGC
>NW_023211105.1:0-562 GCF_002007445.2 Ailuropoda melanoleuca
AAAAATAAAATGTGGTCTATCCATATAATGGGCTATTATTTGGCAATAAAGAGAAATGAAATATTCATAATTCTACAGCATAAATGGTCCTTGAAAACATTTTCCTAAGTGAAAAAATCCAGTCACATAAGACTCATATTGTATGATGTCATTTGTGTGAAATGACCAGAAGCGGCAATTGGGAAGAGACAGAACCAGATTAGTAGTTTCCAGGGCTGAGGAGTGGGATGGCTGGGGAACAAATGAGAAGTAACTGCTAATGGGGACAGGGTTTCTTTTGGGGTTGGTGATAATGTTCTACAATATACTGTGGTGATGGCTGCACAACTCTGTGAATATGCTAAAAGTCACTGAATTATATACTTTAAATATGTGAACTGTTTGGCATGTGAATTATGTCTCGATATAGCTGTGTTTTTGTTTGTTTTTTAAACAGAGCTGTTTCTGTAAAGCATGGAAAATGTTCACAAAATATGTGCAGGATGCATTATATGATCCCTGATACCAACAAGGTACCAATACTTTCAGAGTTCAGATTCAGATTAAGATGGACCAGTGGAGC
>NW_023211106.1:0-562 GCF_002007445.2 Ailuropoda melanoleuca
TGTTAATGTGTGTGCATCTCTTTGGCTGTATTATAGGAATACATTCAGTGATTCAGTGGAAACATACCTCCTTGCTAATATCTGAATAGTATAGATTGGATAATGAATTCTTTTAGAAGCATTATACATTGTATACTCTTACTTTGTCTCAGTTTTAATTGAACATTAAGGGAATGCAGTATTTTAATTGTAACTCTGCCAATATCTTTATCTAGAGGCCTGTTGCCATTTTTGTCTTTTATGAAATTTCTGTCGCCAAGAAAGGCAAGATTACATTTTTTTTCTTTCAGATGGATTTGGTGTAGTGTATTCTTGGTTATCAAAATACTCAAATTTGGGGACTTTGAAATGGTAAATATTCATGGTGTGTAAAAAAGCATGATACATAACTACGATCTTAATTACATTAAAATGCTTACTTGTGTAGATACACACATGGGACCTAGAAGTCCAACTGTAAACTGCTTGTGATTATGGATGACTTTTGTTCTTTGCTTCTTGTGTTTTTCACTTTCCTTTTATGCACATGTTAACTTTTAAAAAATAAATTTTTTAAAACCTA
>NW_023211107.1:0-562 GCF_002007445.2 Ailuropoda melanoleuca
CAGCCAGCGAGAGAGGGAACACAAGCAGGGGGAGTGGGAGAGGAAGAAGCAGGCTCCCAGTGGAGCAGGGATCCCGATGCAGGGCTTGATCCCAGAACGCTGGAATCCCGCCCTGAGCCGAAGGCAGATGCTTAATGACTGAGCCACCCAGGCGCCTGTATTGTAACTTTTGTAATTGGAATTATTGACATTTTTTTTGGTAACTTCAAGAACAAAGTTACATTTGACAAATAGAAGTGAGAGAGAGAGGGAAAGCTTTGGCACCAAATACCTGGGTGAAGACAAAAGAATGACCTTAAGAAGACTTGAAAAATAAAACTAAAGCTAAAAACTAGTTATTTAAAAAAAAATAAAAACAATTCCAGGTATTTTAAAACAGAATAACTTTGGTCATTAACACCCTCAATAAAGTATAACTTGAAACAGGAGTATTTGGTCTTGGCAATAATAAACTACTCTGTTATATGCATTAAAGGTATTGAAATATGATCTCTTACATTTTTGCTCTTATGAAATGACTTATTCTACTATTTCTACTAGAAAATGGAAATGTATCAAACTC
>NW_023211108.1:0-562 GCF_002007445.2 Ailuropoda melanoleuca
CCACATCCCTAACAGAAACCACATGCCCAGAGAGAGATTGTATGATGAGGTCACATCACCTATAAAGCAGCTGGGGAAGAGCAAAAAAAATGGTCATATGTAATAAAACTAAGTTTAAAAAAATAAATTGTGGAAATTCGTATAAAAAATAAATAGATAAATAAAAATAAATACAATAGAATGGCAGCTACCCATAAAAAAAATGATCAAAAAAAAAAAAACCAGAATGCTTTCAGTGAGAAGAGTTGAAGTCAGAAGTTCACTATATTTTTTGGCTATATATCATAACAATACTTGATACTTTCATGGCATCTTTAAAGATAAATGAATTGTATAGATTAATGATTCAAACAACAAGTATGTTTTCCTTAACTTCCTTCCTACTGCCCTCCCCTCCTTAAAGCCACTTTGAACACTTACTATGTAACAAGCACTGCTAGAAATATAATGAATAAGATACTTCCCCATCTTCAAGACGGAGACAAGAGAGAAGAAGATGGCCCATGATATGAGAGAAATGTAAGAGGATGATCTGGGAGTAGGGTTTCCAGAAAAAGAAGAA
>NW_023211109.1:0-562 GCF_002007445.2 Ailuropoda melanoleuca
CCATGCTCATAGATTAGAAGAACAAATATTGATAAAATGTCTATATTACCCAAAACAATCTACACATCCGATGCAATCCCAATCAAAATAACACCAGAGTTTTTCAAAACACTAGAACAAACAATCCTAAAATTTGTATGGAACTACAAAAGACACTGAATAGCCAAAGTAATGTTGAAAAAGAAAAGCAAAGCAGGAGGCATCACAATCCCAGACTTCAAACTGTATTGCAAAACTGCAATCATCAAGACAGTGCAGTACTGGCACAAAAATAGACATATAGAACAATGGAACAGAATAGAGAATCCAGAAATGGACCTACAACTATCTGGTCAACTAATCTTCAACAAAGCAAGAAAGAATATACAATGGAAAAAAAGACAGTCTCTTCAACCAATGGTTTGGGAAAACTAGACAGGAACATGCAGAAAAATGAAACTAGACAACTTTCTTGCACCATACACAAAAACACATTCAAAATGCATGAAAGACCTAAATGTGAGACAGGAATCCATCAAAATCCTAGAGGAAAACTCAGGGAGCAACCTCTTTGACCTTGGCC
>NW_023211110.1:0-232 GCF_002007445.2 Ailuropoda melanoleuca
ATTCTAATGCCCATGGAACATTCTCAAGAACAGACCATGTTCTGGGACACAAAACAGGTCTCAACTGATACTAAAAGACTGAAATTATCCCATGCATATTCTCATACCACAACGCTCTGAAACTGAAACTCAACCACAAGGAAAAATTTGGAACAAACTCAAACGCTTGGAGACTAAGAACCATCCTGCTCAGGAATGATTCGATAAACCAGGAAATCAAAAATCAATTTAA
>NW_023211110.1:338-678 GCF_002007445.2 Ailuropoda melanoleuca
AGCCATCCAAGCCTCACTCAAAAGAACAGAAAAATCTAAAATGCAGTTTTTATATTTTCACCTCAAGAAGCTGGAACAGCAACAGAGGGACAGGCCGAATACATGCACGAGGAAGCAGTTGACCAAGATTGGAGCAGAAATCAATGAATTAGAAACCAGGAGCAGAGTAGAGCATATCAACAGAGCTAGAAGCTGGTTCTTTGAGAGAATCAATAAAATTGACAGACCTCTGGCAAGACTTATCCAAAAGAATAGAGAAAGGACCCAAATTAATAGAATTAAGAATGAAAAAGGAGAGGTCACAACCAACACCAATGAAATTGGAAGGATTATTAGAAAT
>NW_023211110.1:1001-1697 GCF_002007445.2 Ailuropoda melanoleuca
CAAACTCATTCTATGAGGCCAATATTACATTGATCCCAAAACCAGGCAAAGACTACATCAAAAAGGCGAATTACTGACCAATTTCCCTAATGAATATGGACGCCAAAATCCTCAACAAGATCCTTGCTAATAGAATCCAACAGTACATTAAAAGGATTATCCATCAAGACCAAGTGGGATTCATCGCTGGGACGCAAGCGTGGTTCAACAGTTGCAAATCGATCAGCGTGATACATATCAACACAAAAAGACTCAGGAACCATATGATTCTCTCAATTGATGCAGAAAAAGCATTTGACAAAATACAGCATCCTTTCCTGACTAAAACCCTTGAGTGTAGGAATAGAGGGTACATTCCTCAATCTCATAAAAACCATCTATGAAAAGCCAACAGCAAATATCATTCTCAATGGGGAAAAGCTGGAAGCCTTTCCCTTAAGATCAGGAACAGGACAGGNAAGCTGGAAGCCTTTCCCTTAAGATCAAGAACACGACAAGGATGCCCACTCTCGCCACTATTATTCAACATAGTACTAGCAGTCCTTGCCACAGCAATCAGACAACAAAAAGGGATAAAATGTATCCAAATTGGCAAAGATGAAGTCAAAATGTCTTTCTTCCCAGGTGACAGGATACTCTATATGGAAAACCCAAAAGAATCCACTCCCAAACTATTAGAAGTTATAGAGCAATTCA
>NW_023211111.1:0-562 GCF_002007445.2 Ailuropoda melanoleuca
AGGTTGTTCACACTGCTGGTCCCTCTACCGGAGCCAGCCCACTACTCCATTGATTCCTTCGATCTGGTCTCAATGTCCGGTTTTGACACCCACCCCAAGGCCTTCCCAGTGCCTGATGCAGTGGCATCCAAATCGAGCCCCACACTCCGCCCAATCTCCGGGGGTCCTGAGGCTCCTGTGGCTGGGCTCCGGGCTCCATCCCCAAGATGGGGCTCGTCCAGGCGGAGCATGAGCTGAGCACTGAATTCTACTCCCCGTTCTGCTTCTGACAACTGCTGTGTGACCTCAGGCCAGCCTCTTGCCTTCTCTGGTCCTCAGTAGAGGTGATGAACGTACATTAGAAATCATAGAGTTTTTAATGAAGATTAAATGAAGAGAGCTGATGCCCAACAGGGATTTATCAACCACTCCCAGGGCCTCGCTTGGTGCATTAAGGGCGGCAGGGAGCCCCCAGTTGGTGCATAAATAATTAAATAAATATTTACTGGACACTTGTTATGTGCTAGATACTGCTGAGCTGAACGGCCGTGGCCTCTGCCTTGGGGCTCACAGGTTGGTGGGG
>NW_023211112.1:0-562 GCF_002007445.2 Ailuropoda melanoleuca
CCCCCCCCCCGCAACCTCACCCCAAGAAGATTATATAAGATCCCATCTGTATAGACTGGAGTAAGAGCTTCTCCTACTGATTGAAGAAGCAGGTGGGCATGTGGTGAATGGGTGGACCTCAAAGTAAGTGGGCCTGTAGGAGCTGAGAGCAGCTCCTAGCTAACAGCCAGCAGGACAGTGGGGACCTCAGTCAACGTAACAGAAAGGAACCGAATTCTGTCAATAGCCACGTGTGTTTGGAAAAGAATGTGAAGTTCCAGAAAGGAAAGCAGCCTGGCTGACACCTACGTTGCCATCTTGTGAAACCATGAGCGGAGGACCTGAACCCCTGACTTGAAAACCAAGATAACAGATATATGTTTTCAGCTGCTAAATTTTTGGCAGTTTGTTAGGCAACATAAAGACTAATACATCTAGTAGTGAAAAGGGTTTAAATGTTCATCTCATATTTTAAGACGGGGGAAGTGTTTTTATCCAGGGAGAAACACGACGACAGGGCTCAGGGCTAGCTTGTGGAAAAAAAAAAAATTTAAACACACACACACACACACACACACACACA
>NW_023211113.1:0-562 GCF_002007445.2 Ailuropoda melanoleuca
TCTGTTCATGAGGAGTTTAAACTTCAGGGAACTGATCACTGTCTTCTTTCCTTCTTTCCCAAGCTATTATTTTAACCCATATAACAATGAGGAAGTAATCCCTCAGCCACCCCGGGAAAGAAAAACAAAGAGTGATACCTGACCTCTCTATAGGAAAATACAGAGTTCCCTTTTCAGGACTGAAACATCAGCTCAACTAACACCTCTTTGGCAGCCTAGGAAATGGACTGTGCCTTTTTTTGTCTGTTGTGTTTGAGGTAAGAGAAGACAAATCAAGCCATTTCTGAAACGTGGATGTTGTTCTGGCTGAGATACACTACTACTGACTCCAACACTACTTACAAACACAGCCACCTGGACAGAGGAGCTAATCCAAGAGTCACTAGGAAATTTAACAGATTTCTTACTACCCCTGGCAAGTGTGTAACAGTCACCTACTCCAGCCCTTCCTGAGCGCAGAGGAATACTGTACAAAATGGGCTTGGGAAGGTGAGAGAGGAAGACATTCTCAAGGATTAAACAGAGTTTCTCTTAGAATAGGGAAGGGGGAAGACTCCTGGAA
>NW_023211114.1:0-4959 GCF_002007445.2 Ailuropoda melanoleuca
TTTGGTTATTGCATTGCATGAGTTCTTCATATATTTTGATATTAACCATTTACTAGATATATAATTTGCAAATATCTTCTCCCATTCGGTAGGTTGCCTTTTCATTATGTTGATGGGTTCCTTAGCTACGCAGAAGCTTTTTAGTTAGATGTGGCCCCATGTGTTTATTTTTGCTTTTGTTGCCACATAGGTTACTAGCATTATTCCCATCTTACAAAAGAGAAAATTGAGGCACAGAGAAGCTAAGTAATTTGCTCACATTGCACAGAAAACAAATCATGTTGTGAAATTTACACCCAGACAGTCTGATTCCAGAGCCCCCCCTTAGCCACCTGACCACACTTTGTATTTCTGTAGCACTCTACAGTCTGTGATCACTTTCACTTAACCTCACATAAGGGAGACTGAGGCAGAGAAAGCTACTGCTCAGGAACCAGTCCACCCTGGGGAGGTGACGACAACTCTACTGCCATCTTATGTCTCACCATGCACTTGGCAAACAATTGCATTTGTTTTTTGACTCACCTAAACTGCTAGATTGCATTTGAGAAAGACAAAATATGTCCTGGTCTCTGTATTAGTTTGCTAAGGCTTCCATGACAAAGTGTCACTAATTGGGGGGCATAGAACAACAAAACTGTATTGTCTTACAGTTCTGGAAGCTAGAGGTCCAAGATCGAGGTGTGGGCAGCTTTGGTTCCTTCGAAGGGCTTGAAGAAGCATCTGTCCCATGCCTGTCTCCGAGCCCTGGGTGGTCTGCAGGCAATCTCTGGCATTCCTTGACTTTTCCACACATCATCCTGATCTCTGCCTTTGTGTTCGCAGGGCATTCTCCCTGTGCGCAGGCCTGTGTCCAAATCCCCCCTTTTCATGAGGACACCAGTCATATTGGATTGGGGACCCACCCCTCTCCAGCATGACCATATCTTAACTAATTACATAATAATAATCTTATTTCCAAGTAAGGTGACATTCTGAGGTTCCTGGTGTCAACATTTCAACATATGAATTGAGACTGGTCGGGACCCAGTTCAACCCATAATAGTGTCTATCCCCTCTCTGCTCTTTCCTTCTGTGAATAAAGGCATCCTGATGTGGGAGATGGAGGAAGAGAAAGGTTTAAGAAATAAAATAGACTATATCTAGGATTGCCCTCAGTAGTTACTAGTTGGCTGGAGAACTTTTAGATATTCCAAGTAGATACAAATCTTAATTACCATGAATATTTACGTAAAAAGACAAACCGTGTTTGGCTCAATATGTCAGGGATGGGGGTGCGGGGATGTGCTATCCCAATACCAAGTGGAGAGGATTAAATACCCATGTTCATAAGGTCTCGCCCTGCCACATAAACGTGTATACAGGTGCTTCTGTATACATATGTCTGCATCTAAGATACACACATTTACCAGCGCCTGGGTGCCTCAGTCAGTTAAGTGTCTGACCTTCGGCTCATGTCATGACCCCAAGATCCCCTCCCCCCTTCTCGTGCTCACTCTCTCTCTCTCTCTTTCAAATAAATAAATAAAATCCTTTAAAAAAAAAAAAAGATACACACATGGACCCTATAAAGCACACATAGCAAATGATACTTACATTGTTAAAGATACAAATTCTAAGTAGAAATTCTATTCCTTTCTTCCCACAACTTCATGGGCTGTGGCATATCGTGCTTCTAGGATAATGAGTTCAAAAAGAAAGTGCCAGGGAACTCTCAGATGAAATGTAACACAGAACGTGCAGACCAACAGCTCTGGGACCTGAAATATAACAAACGAAAGACATTAATTCGNGCATAAACGTGTATACAGGTGCTTCTGTATACATATGTCTGCATCTAAGATACACACATTTACCAGCCCCTGGGTGCCTCAGTCAGTTAAGTGTCTGACCTTCGGCTCAGGTCATGACCCCAAGATCCCCTCCCCCCTTCTCGTGCTCACTCTCTCTCTCTCTCTCTCTTTCAAATAAATAAATAAAATCCTTTAAAAAAAAAAAAAGATACACACATGGACCCTATAAAGCACACATAGCAAATGATACTTACATTGTTAAAGATACAAATTCTAAGTAGAAATTCTATTCCTTTCTTCCCACAACTTCATGGGCTGTGGCATATCGTGCTTCTAGGATAATGAGTTCAAAAAGAAAGTGCCAGGGAACTCTCAGATGAAATGTAACACAGAACGTGCAGACCAACAGCTCTGGGACCTGAAATATAACAAACGAAAGACATTAATTCGGAGGGTCAAACGGCTATGATCTCCGTGGCTCATTTCTCAGGCCATGTGATGCCGACGCTAGAAAGGCACTTTTTTTTCAGTAATCCCTTTTGTTCTTGGAATTATAGAATGAGTGTGAGTGCAAGGAAGGGTTTCGAGGAAATGGGATTGATTGTGAAGCAGTAACTTCATGCTTGGAACAAACTGGGAACTGTCATCCACTGGTGAGTTACTTCGTTTCTTTTATCCTTACTTAAAAAAAAAGTTACTTGAGAAAGAAAGAAGGCTAGTTTATTTCTTATCCAGAACCTACTAATGAACAAAATCTTTCCTCTTCCCAAAAGAAGTCCCCAGGCAGAATGTGAGTAGTTCTTACAAATGTCGCTCCAATCCAAAGCTTGGAAGAACCAACATACGATTGCCAGATAAAATACGGGCTTCCCAGTTAAATTGGAATTTCAGATAAATAACAATCCTTCAGCACAATATGTTCCAAAGATGACATAGGGCAAATTTATACTAAAAATTATCCAGACCTTCTCCAAAATTCATATCTAACTTGGTATTTTTTATTTGCTAAATCCGGCAATGCTAAATCCACTAGATAACTGGACTCCCATTTTGAACGTCGTAACCTAACAGATTATTGGTGTAACCGAATCCACACGAATCAACTTAAGCAAAAAAGGAATTTGCAGGGAGTACTCCCAGGGTAGCTCCGTGGGCAGGAAATACAAGAAGACTTCCCAAGGACCCAGAATCAAGACCCGAAGATGCAGAGATCAAGGCAGCCTCTTCCTCCAGTCTTCTGAGACTATGTGTTCTCTCATGTTACTTTTCTCTGTGCACCTGTTTTCTCTTTGTCTCTCTCCCTCTCTACCAACTTTTAATGCTCCCCTTTGCATCTTGGGGTACACAGCTCCCTTCTCTTAGATCAACATCACCCTCGGCCCCCAGTGACACCCCTAACTTATTGGCAACTTATGTCGCAATTCCAAATCATAGGAGAAAGGAGCTGACCAGCCCAACTGGACCCAGGGGTCCACATATAAGCCAGTCAATTATGGCCAGGGAGTGAGGTGCCATATTAGGAACATGGTTGCCAGGGCCCACCCCTATGTAGGGGAGGCTAGTTTTTAAAGGAAAAAAATAGGGGAGATGCCCCGCAGTATCAATTTCTTGAGAACCATGAAGCACTTCATAAATCGGAAGGAGATTTGCTTCAGTACTTTTGCTTCATTTAAGCCCAGCCAAGCCCTGATGTTCCAAATATGAGAAGTTANAAAAAAAAATAGGGGAGATGCCCCACAGTATCAATATCTTGAGAACCATGAAGCACTTCATAAATCGGAAGGAGATTTGCTTCAGTACTTTTGCTTCATTTAAGCCCAGCCAAGCCCTGATGTTCCAAATATGAGAAGTTATCGCAACTGTCACTTCATTCCAAAGCATGGAAGAACCAACACAGAATTGGCAGATAAAATAAGTACAAGACACCCGGTTAAGTTTGCATTTCAGATACACAGTGAATCTTTCTTCAGCACCGGTCGGCCCCAAACATTACGTGGGACTGACTTACACTAAAATGTACTTGTTTATCTGAAACTCCAATTAACTGTGTGTCTTATACTTTGATAGGCTAAATCTGCAAGGGATGAAAAGAAAGAATTTAATTGTGATTAAGCAGGAGCTGCACCAAACATGCACACAGGAGCCTTTCTTGGGGACAGGGCAGGGTCTGTGGGTCGATCCCAGCATCTCTCAACCCCGAAGTCGCAGTTCTCACCTTCGAGGAGCCTGAGGGCTCACGGATGTAACTGGGAGCTAACTCTTTTGTTAGGAAGGCAAACTCTTTCTTGTATCTCTGTTTTATCAGGCAACCTGTCAGTTTACTTCTTCTGGCCTCTGGAGTTGTGTTTGCCAGGAGGGCTATGAAGGAGATGGCCTTCTGTGCTACGGAAATGCAGCCGTGGTAAGTCAGCCAAGATGAACTCCTGTGCAGAATAAGGACAAAACTCTAAATAAATAAATAAATAAATAAATAAATAAATATTTAAAAAGCTCTTACCTAGGATGCCTTTAAAGTGCTCTACCAGTCATGTACTCCAGGAGCTCATACATGAAGCAAGCTGCTCACTCAACTTGCAAACAGCTCAGCCTCACTGTCCCATTGCTGGCTCCGCTCCCCTGGCCCAGGGACCCAGTCTCCCGGCTCTCTGCCACCACCTTAGGTCCCACCTGCACCGCCCTCTTGCTTGGAGCAGCCCCTTCAAGGGGTTCCTCACGCATCTCAGCCCTTGCACCTATCAGTTTACATACTTACTATCTGGCAGGTATTTAGTAACTCATTTGATAACCTCACTACTTCCAAAAAGGAATTGAAGAAATGCTGAGATTTATTGCCTCTGTGTAAATTTGCATACAATAACTATTGCCATTTTCATGGTGTTTAATAGTTTTAAAATGCTTTCCCCTACAAGAATGTTCATAAACCCAGCAGCAAGGCATTATCATATTCATTTTTGAGATAAGACTTGAGTTCTGAGAGAGGTTAAGTGACTTGCCCAAGATCACACAGCTAGCAGAGGGCAGATTCAGGAAATGAATGCAGTCTTTTTGAACTCAAGTCTAGCCCTTCCTTTATCCCACCTGCACCCTTCACTGAACTACTGGCACTGTGGGTACCTTTTCAAGTCTTAACTTCCCCCAAACAAGTGTACGTTGTGTGACAACAGAA
>NW_023211115.1:0-562 GCF_002007445.2 Ailuropoda melanoleuca
CCTTGAACCTGGTCCGCTGGCCAGCACGGGTCTGCTTTTGCACAGGCATGATCTTCAAAACCTCATCCTTGTGGGATGCTCCCAGGAAGAAATCAATGATCTCAGATTCCTTGAAGGGTAGGGAGAAGAGATAAATCTCCTCCAGGGACTTGATTTCATGTCCTTGACCAGGCAGCGCAGCTTGGTGATGGGGATCCACTCCTTGTCCTCGGCCTTGCCTCCCTGAGCTCCCCAGCCTTGGTCCCGGATGCCGCTGCCGAAGCCTCCATGGAAGCCACCGCGGCCTCCCATTCCAGGGCCCCCAGGCCCTCCGGGGCCACCCGCAGCACTGTCATCATCCGCCATTTGGTGATGAGGTCGTAGAATATAGGTGAGATTCAGTGGGGTGTAGTCCAGAGCCGACAACCAAGAAAGAATTCTTGAGGCGTCTTTGGTGCAAAAGGGTTTATCAAAGCACGGGGACGGGACCTGTGGGCAGAAAGAGCTGCTGCCCCCGGGTTGTGAGAGGTGGCTGATTATATACCATGGGGCTGGGGGAGGTGAGGAAAAAGGGAGGCTGAGA
>NW_023211116.1:0-562 GCF_002007445.2 Ailuropoda melanoleuca
TCTGTCCTGCCACCCTCGTGTGCACCTGCACACGCGGTACTCCGCATCAGGACAGCGCTGGCTAATTTAGCCCTGCCGATTTGATACAACCGGATAGACTTTTACAGCGCACTGTGATTGTAAATATGCCTCCTTTCATTCCTTTTAATATGCCTGGGAAGACTTGGAGGGCCATTACATCTTAATTGGCTAATTTCTTTTTCAGATTTCTAAAGACAGGGTCTCTGGTGCCAACTGGTGTTAAAATGTTGGCAATTCCAAGAGGACCTGGGACCTCATTCATGGACTGAAATCTTTTAGGATATGAAAACAGTTTTACTTGTTTTAAAACAGACATGTGGGTCTATCATGCCAGCCTGTTTGAAGAGGAAAAGATTTGGTTCCAAAGGTCTCTTTTATTCCCATTCTCTCTCTTTTTTCCCCCCTCCTGTTTCATGCGCACTGCAGTCTTAGAGATTTTAACAAACTTCAAAACCATGTGTTTACATACCAAGTAAATTTATACTGGTTCATTTGCAGTTGGCAAAATGTGTTTGGATTGTAGTTGTGTAAGTGCAAATGC
>NW_023211117.1:0-562 GCF_002007445.2 Ailuropoda melanoleuca
AAGAGGGATCTGCTCCCAGAGGTGGGGCATGGATAGGGAGAAGAGTCAGTGAGCTCTTATCCCTTCCACATCTGGCTTCCCTCCACCCAGGGAAACCCAGGGGAGTGGTGAGGTGGCTCTTCCCATCACCCCCCTAAGGGCAGACCAGGACTCTCCCCGGGGAGGGTCCGGTAGCTGAATTCCACCTGGTGCTTTCTTGGGACACACCAAAGCAGACTGTCTTCTCTTAGCTGTGGCAGCCCCCAGACCTTTGCCTTCCCAGGGCTCTATATAGCCTTGTCCTTCCTAGTAGATCAGGCCTGTTTGCTGCTGTCCTCACGTGCCATTTGTACTCGTGTGGAAGGACAGGCCCGCACAACAGCATTTTACTTTATATTTTCTAGAGAGATATCGTAACTAGTTCAAATGTACCCCAGCACCCTCTATATTGAATCCCTAAATCTGGTGACCACAACTATGAGGGGTACAAGATGCCTTTAAGGATGTATTTACAGGGGCGCCTGGGTGGCTCAGTCATTAAGTGTCTGCCTTCGGCTCAGGGCGTGATCCTGGCGTTCTGGGA
>NW_023211118.1:0-562 GCF_002007445.2 Ailuropoda melanoleuca
CCGCGGGAGTGGCGGGGACCTGGCCTGCGCCTGCCCCTGCTCCAGCCTGAGTCCGCGGGGCCCCCGCGCCAGCGTCACGTGGCCTGCCTGGTGCGCAGCGAGAAGGGGCTGGGCTTCAGCATCGCGGGCGGGAAAGGCTCCACGCCTTACCGGGCTGGCGATGGGGTGAGGCTGGTTCGCGGGGGTCGGTGGGGGGCGGGGGGTGCTTCAGGCAGGGAGAGCTGGGCGGGACGAGGACTCACTGCCCCGGGCTCTGCTTTTCCCCGCAGGGCATCTTCATCTCCCGCATCGCAGAGGGGGGCGCTGCCCACCGGGCGGGCACTCTGCAGGTCGGCGACCGTGTCCTCTCGGTGAGTGGGGGTAGTGGGGCCTGCTCACTGCCCCATCCGCTCCGCTCACCCCACAGGGCACCCTGACTGGCCGCACTCTTGCAGATCAACGGGGTGGACATGACTGAGGCCAGGCACGACCACGCCGTCTCCCTGCTGACCGCCGCTTCCCCCACCATCGCCCTGCTGCTGGAGCGGGAGGCCGGGGGGCCCCTTCCCCCCAGCCCCCTGCC
>NW_023211119.1:0-562 GCF_002007445.2 Ailuropoda melanoleuca
GCTGTCGCCATAGCTCCTCTAATAAAAGCCTCTCCTCACTAAAGCCAGGTTTTTCATTTGATACTTGCTTCCAAAGTCAAGTCTACAGGACAAGGCACATTCGGCAAAGTCTGGCTTTTCCATCTGCTCCCTCACCCTGTTCCCCGCTGGCCGTCTCTCCCTATAGGTAACTTTTTTTCAGTTTTGACCTATCCTCTTTTTCCAGAGATTTGAGAGAGAGAGAGAACAAGCTGGGAGAGGGGGTGGCAAAGAGAGAAGGAGAAGCAGGCTCCACGCTGAGCAGGGAGCCTGATGGGGGCTCGATCCCAGGACCCCGGCATCATGACCTGAGACAAAGGCAGACACTTCACCGACTGAGCCACGCACGAGCACGCGCCCACCCCCCGTTTTTAAAAGCCTGCGGCAACACGATTATATGCCATCGCGTCCTCGCTCCCAATTTGAAAGAACAACGGCGGCAACGATACACACCGTTTCACACTTACAGCTCCGAGCCCCACACCACCTGCACCTCTCCGGTCTCCACATGCAGAGCCGTTAGTGGGGGTGGCGGTGAGATTCC
>NW_023211120.1:0-562 GCF_002007445.2 Ailuropoda melanoleuca
CTTCTCTGAAGATGTGATATTTGAAGTAATACCCAATTATGAGAAAGACCTAGGTATGCAAAGATAGGGGCAAAAACATCAGAGGAATAAGAAACAGCAAGTGCATCTATTCTGAGGCAGGAAGGAGTTAAGACTATTTGAGAACTAGAAGAAATCCCATGTGACTAGAGAACAAAGTCTTAGGAGCTGAGGTCAGATAAGTAGGCAGTGGCAGATCTTTAGAAACTGTAAGGTCAAAGTAAGTTTAGATTTTATTTTAAATGAATTACTTATACAAATCATTTGCCCATATTTCAATTGGAATGGCCATATTTTGCATCAATTTTTAAAAAAGATTTATTTACTTATTTGAGAGAGAGAGAGAGAGTGCATGAGCTGGGGGGAGGGGTAGAGGGAGAGGATTTCAAGCAGACTCTGTGATGAGTGTGGTACCCTACCTCATGACCCTAAGATCACAACCTGAGCCGAAATCAAGAGTTGGTGGCTTAACCAACTCAGCCACCCAGGCGCTCCATATTGATTTCTAAAAACTCTTGTATTAAAAATATTAACATCTATGTGT
>NW_023211121.1:0-562 GCF_002007445.2 Ailuropoda melanoleuca
CTGCATTCTTGATCTGGCCACAGATTCACAGCTTGGTTGTTTGGCTGCATAGGCCACCACCAGAGAGACTATGCAAATCTACTGCATCTTGAAATAGTCTGTGAGGGGAAATTGGGGAGAAGAAAATAAATTCTTCAGTTGCTTCTTCCTCCTTGCTCCTGTGTCTCATTACAAAATCAATTCCATGAAACAACTCTGCCTCATTTCCCGGTTGTACCACCTGACCACCAGGCAGGATACGGTAAAGTCAGACTCTTTGCAGTCCAGTCCAGCCAGGGAGCCGGCACAGTGGTCTCTCCGCACAGGCACTGAGGCATGGGGCTCTTAGGTCTGTGGTGGCATCAGTGTCCACAACTCGACAATGGGAAAAACGGCATGAGCCTTGGCCAAGACTGTTTTGGTCAGGAAATACAGCAAGAGGTGAGGCCTGAGAAAGAGGGGATGAGAAGTTCTGGAATGTTCCAAACCTGGGTCTGGTACAGACCTGCAACATACTTTCAAATGGTCCAGAAAAAAAATGATGGATAAAGGGAATGACAGATCAAGCAACATAATAACAATG
>NW_023211122.1:0-152 GCF_002007445.2 Ailuropoda melanoleuca
TTAGAACCAAGAAACAAAGTGTGAGGGGAAAGCCCTTGAAGTCATGATGGCCTTATGGAAGGTGAAACAGTAATCCAGGTGCTTTGGTACCGTGAGTGAAACACGACGAACACAGCACTGAGAAAGACAATTCGTCCAAAACCCGCTTCCAA
>NW_023211122.1:377-998 GCF_002007445.2 Ailuropoda melanoleuca
CAGGGAAATATCAACGATCATCATCTCTCGTGAGTAAGGGAGCATGAATGAAAAGGGTCAGGATTTTTGAGGACTCAGCACCCTTCTCATGCGTGATAAAACAGAGCGTCCAGGAAAACACCTCCAGCGAACAGCAGCCTTTTAACTGGGACCCCGATTCCAAATTGGGTGTAGGGGCCTGGGGAGGATCCAGCCCTTAGAACCAAGAAACAAAGTGTGAGGGGAAAGCCCTTGAAGTCACGACGGCCTTATGGAAGGTGGAACAGGAATCAAGGTGCTTTGGTACCGTGAGTGAAACACGACGAACACAGCACTGAGAAAGNCACTGAGAAAGACAATTCGGCCAAAACCCGCTTCCAACGAAATGCTTGCTCCCTGGGGAAATCCTGTCAAAACTGCCGGCGGCAACGGAACAAAAAGGCCCAAAACACGTCGCTCAGAAACAGCACCGTACAGGGAACACCTTAGCCCTATCATCACCCTTCGTGAATAGGGAAACATGAGGGAAAGTGGTCACGGAACCTGACGAGAGTGCCCTATAGTGGTTCTGAGAGACCACACAGTCCAGGGAAATATCAACGATCATCATCTCTCGTGGGTAAGGGAGCATGAATGAAAAGG
>NW_023211122.1:1348-1456 GCF_002007445.2 Ailuropoda melanoleuca
CACCTCCAGCGAACAGCAGCCTTTTTACTGTGGACCTCGATGCCACATTGGGTGTAGGGGCCTGGGGAGGATCCAGCCCTTAGAACCAAGAAACAAAGTGTGAGGGGA
>NW_023211123.1:0-562 GCF_002007445.2 Ailuropoda melanoleuca
CTGTCACCCTCCCTGAATCGGGTGACCTGCTTTCACTCGGCGGTCACCTCAGCCCAGTGGGCCCCAGTGTCCCATGGTGAGCAGAGACGGGAGGGGCCCAAGGAGCATGGGGATGGGGTTCCTGCCTTCCAGGCAGGGAGACCAGGTACACAAGGTCGGGAGGCTGGGACAGCCCTCAGTATGGACGGGGGTTTCATTTTGTTTTTGCTCTTTTTTTTTCTTTCTTCCGTTTCTATTTTCTTGGTCCAGCTCCCTGGGTGACAGAAAAATCTTATTATCACCTAATTTTTGGTGCAGGGATCCAATTATTT
Source organism: Ailuropoda melanoleuca (assembly GCF_002007445.2). Taxonomy (NCBI): domain Eukaryota; kingdom Metazoa; phylum Chordata; class Mammalia; order Carnivora; family Ursidae; genus Ailuropoda; species Ailuropoda melanoleuca. The sequence continues at coordinate 312 of NW_023211123.1, forward strand.
ATGTATTCATAATTTAGAGCCAGGCAGTGGCAGGCCACTCGCTGTCACAGCGGCTGACTACGAACGGCAGCAGAGTCTCCCTGCTGCCCAGGCGGTGCAGAGAGGGCCCAGGGCCACGGCCTGCTCTGCGCTCCAGGCTCTGTGCTCCAAGCCCAGGCTGCCACCCACCGCGCCCAGGCGGAGACCCTCTTCAACGTGCCAAGGCGCAGGGGGATTCCGGTGGTACCGCCAGGCCTCCAGGAAGATGCCTC
>NW_023211124.1:0-562 GCF_002007445.2 Ailuropoda melanoleuca
AAAAATAAAAATGTGAGTCAACAAACTGTGGCATATCTGTACCATTGTAGACTACTTGTCACTGAAAAGGAGCCACTATTGATACACATGACAAGTTGGATAGATGCATGAGAAAAGCTAATCCAAAATGGTTACCTATTATATGATTCCATTTATGTAACATACTTGAATAAAATTATAGATATGGAGAAAAAATTAGTGGTTGCCAGGGATTAAGGAGGTAGAGAGGGGGAAAACTTGTCCTTGTTATAAATGTAGCACAAGGGGTCCTTCCGATGAGACTGTTGTATACCTTGACTATGCTGATAGTCATAGGAATCTACAAATGTGGTAAAATTTCATGAAGTTATATGCACACACAGATACAAATGAGTGTATATGAAACTGATGAGATCTGAATAACATTGATGAATCACAGCAATCTGGTTGTGATATTGTCCTATACTTACGCAAGATGTCACCACTGTGTATAGGAGTCATAGTCCACCACTCCGTGGATAGGAGTCATAGTATATATTCGTATTATTTCTTGTATTTGTATGTAAATCTAATAATTTTTTTT
>NW_023211125.1:0-843 GCF_002007445.2 Ailuropoda melanoleuca
CGTGATGTTTTTCTTTCCAAAGACACAGGCCTAGACTTGCTGGTGCCCTCCTTCTGCATACAGCTGTGCTCAAGTCTGCCGTCTCGGTCAGCAGCCTGCCCAGAGTGAGAGTCTCCCCATAACGGACCCCAGAAATTTATCTACATCTTTAAATGCTGCATCAGCATCCAGAAACACTCTCCCCACTGCCTAAAGCACCAGCTCTGCCAGTCAGTGAAAGCTGTTCTCCAGGCCTACTTTGGGGCACGGGTCCTAAAATGTGTTCCGCGTCATCTTTATGTAATCTTTCTTTGCACCTGCACTGCAGCGTATGCAGCCTCGCTCTGCCTGCCCTGGGGTTTGAGGACCCAGGAGTTTGACTCCATGCCCTTTTACAAGCTTCCCTCCGCAGGCCCGCGCTGGCAGAGCATACAAGGCTGCTGCTTTCCCCGTACCCCTAGCTTGTGTCTTAGAGGCTTTGCTTGTGGTGTTCCGCAAATGCTTCCACGGGCTAAATCGAATCTGGCCAACATGAATACTAGAGGGATGATTAAACAAATGGAAACATTTAATAAATACTGCATTTGAAATGGCTAGTTTTTCTGATCTCCTCATGACAATGATTAACCTCTTTGAATGTTTTTTATGCCCATGAATGGATTACTAAAATGGATTAGGGAGGAGGAGCAGAGGGAGAGGGAGAAGCAGACTGTCTGCTGAGCAGGGAGCCTGATTCGGGGCTGGATCCCAGNGATTTTATTTGTTTATTTGACAGAGAAAGAGAAAGTCTCATGCAGGGGGAGCAGCAGAGGGAGAGGGAGAAGCAGACTGTCTGCTGAGCAGGGAGCCTGATTCGGGGCTGGA
>NW_023211126.1:0-562 GCF_002007445.2 Ailuropoda melanoleuca
AAAAAAAAAAAAAGAGGACTCAAATAGATACATTCAGAAATGAAAAAGGAGCTGTTACAACTGATACCAAAGACATGCAAAGGCTCATAACAGACTACTAGGAATAATTATAAATCAACAAGGTGGACAACCTAGAACACAAGTTTGAATTTTTAGAAACATACAACCTACCAAGACTGAATCATACAGAAGTAGAAAATCTGAACAGACTGACTTTTAGTGAATATATTAAATCAGTAATCAAACATCTCCCAAGAAACAAAATTCCAGAATCGCATAGTTTCAATAATGAACTCTCAAACATTTAAAAAAAAACATTAATGGCAAACTCTTCCAAAAGCAGAGGAGGAAAGAACACTTCTAGACTAATTTTATGAGGCCAGCATTACTCTGATACCAATGCCTGACAAGAACACCATAAAAGAAGAAAATTATAGGCTAATATCGCTGATGAGCATAGATGCAAAAATCCTCAACAAAATATCAGTAAGCCAAATTCAACAATACATTACAGGTAGCCCCTGCTTTCCAAAAGTTCATGTTACACCACTTCACTTTTACA
>NW_023211128.1:0-562 GCF_002007445.2 Ailuropoda melanoleuca
TCTGAAATCTCAGTGTATTTCTCTGTGTTATGTTATTGATTTATTTGGTACAAACTCTTTTTTATTTTTTGAAAAAAAGGGGAGAATAAAGTAGTAACTGGATAAACCAGTCTTTCTCCTCCTTCCCCAGGGAAAAGAGCTAACACCGTGGCTTCTATACTCCCCTCTGAGGTTGAATGACTTAGTGTGTTCAACCAGTAGCTCCCCTGCCTTCCAAGTGCAGAGATACGCAGAGCCTGGGGGAGCATTCCCCAAGCAGGGGCTCTCTAGGAGGCAGGAGCAGTCATTGGCACTTCCTAAGAAAGAAATCCCCTCTATAGACCTATGGGTTTTTTCCCTGGGTCCTCATTGGAGATGTCCCTGACAGAGAAAAGAATCGGATCCTGGGACTACTGATCTTTTGACCACCACCTGCCCGGGTGGTCAAACTTCGCTGCCTGAGGAAATCATCTGGAGGATGGGAAGTGCCAATGCCCAGGCCTCGGAAAGGCGCCAAAATATCCACCACTTCAAGGGGGATTCCGGAATAGGGAGAGGGGAAAACTCACCCCCTGATCCCATG
>NW_023211129.1:0-562 GCF_002007445.2 Ailuropoda melanoleuca
TTTAGACATCATGACACAAATACATGAAGGAATAATAATTCACACAAACCAATACAATAGGTATTTTTATTTTTCCCATCAATCAATAGCAAAAGTAAGGGTTAGAGAACATAATTACCTTGCCCAGTATCAGCAAATCTCAGCCATCTCAGCAAAGAAGCTGAGAATAGCTGCGATTCAAGCTCATTGCTGGGTCCAAAGCCGTAGCTCTTAATGACTAAGACACACTACCCCGATGTCACTTGAGGACTGCCATTTAGAGTAATTGAGACAAATTCTTGTTCCATGTATTTCCCTTCTTTACTGTGTAACAGTTTTAATAATTGATTGCTGTTCCTTTGGAATCAGAATTAATATCTATGAGAACATAATGCTGTGCAAAGTATCACAGGTATTGTAAACATCAAAATCTAGTTTCTGCCTTCTTGGAGATAACAGGCCACCTGAAAAACTGGCAGGATGGGGTAGGAAGGCTCTGTATTTTCAAATTTAAAAGGATCTTAGCAAAATTACCCCTTACCCCATCTCTCTGTCTCTCTGTCTCTCTCTCTCTCTCTCTCTC
>NW_023211130.1:0-562 GCF_002007445.2 Ailuropoda melanoleuca
TTAGCATTATGTATTCCTCTTATCTTGAAACACCTACTCTCTTTGGTTTTCCCAGTAGGAATAATCACAAGCAAAGAAGGGCACTCCTTTTGAGAAGTGAGATCATGGGATCACGGCAGCTGTCATTTGGATTATGAGTTTCTAACAAAGTACTTTTATTTCCCATTATTGTCACAATTTAAACACCTGTTTGGCTCTAGACCCCACAGGGACTGACTGAACTGTCACAAGGTTAAAAATGTGTGCATACATAGCTGAGACAATTTTTAGCTACATACGCTATTTTAGGCTTGTCTGATATTTTTGAGAGCATGCTATCTAATACTCCATCTAGAGTTTCTCACCATCGTCTGAAATATTTACTTTCAGAAACTTAGTATAACTTTACCAACTTCATATCTACTTCATCTTTCAAATTATTAATAAATATAGCACAAAAACCATCTGTACCTCTAATCCAATGTTGTGAAATAGTCTGAGGCTGATTCTGTTTTCCAAAATTGTATCAACTGCCCCTCATGCTGGTGTTAAATTTCTCTTAAGTGCAGTCTCATTTTAAGAC
>NW_023211131.1:0-562 GCF_002007445.2 Ailuropoda melanoleuca
TTTCGAAAGAGCTTGTGCACCATGTGAGCAGTGGGGGTGGGGAGGGACAGAGGGAGGGGGAGAGAAAGAGAATCTTAAGCAGGATTCTTACCCAGCACAGCTCGGAGCACAGCCACCCAGCACAGAGCCCACCCAGCACAGAGCCCACCTTGGGGCTTGATCTCATGATCCTGAGATCCAGACCTGAACTGAAATCAAGAGTTGGAGGCTTAACTGACGGAGCCGTCCAGGCGCCCCGTAAATCCAGCTTTTTCAATGAACCACAGAAAATACTTGTAAAACCTTGGCAATAACTAGGGAGCTGCAGATCCACGCTGGCTGAGACTAGAGAGCCGGGAGCCAGGAGATGAGGGATGCCTGGAGCTCGTCAAGGACTTTGGTCTTTATCCTAAAAACAATAAGAGCCACCGAAAGGCTCTGGATGGTGCATTATGAGGTAGGATTTTAAATGTCATGGCTGCACTAGGGCACGTGGGGTGGGGTGAGGTGGGGCGGGGGCTGGAGTGGAAGCAGGAAAACCAGTCAGGAAACTACAGGAATCTGGGAATCTGGTGATCAGGAA
>NW_023211132.1:0-562 GCF_002007445.2 Ailuropoda melanoleuca
TTTTTTTTAAATTACTGGGGGAAGTGTGTGGTTAAGTAGTTCAAGACATCCAAAGAACACCAAATGCAGTTGGGTTCCCTAATTAATATGTGTTTTACAGAGAGGAACGCTTGTAAGTTTGAAAGCATTGGGGAGTTTGATGTTATTTTTGAAATAAATTTTTAATTAAATTTTCCTTAATTGAGCATACTGAAATTCCAGTAAAGGATGCCTATAAAATACTCCTTGGGGTGTGGAGGAGATCCACAGAGGTGTGGAGAAATATGTGAATTGGGCTCAGTATCTCATTAATTCTCACGACACCCTGGGAAGAAGATGGGAAGCATAATGTGCAAGCCACAATTCACTGAAGTAAAATGACCTTGGAGGGAATGTGAAAACCTTTGATGTCTGGGGACTAAAAGGAGCTTAACATGATTCCTTCCCACCAACCTACTTCCACTCCCTATCTTCCACCCGTAAATTAGGCAGAATTCTAAGAATGTTGAGTTCCTATGCCCTGGGCTTATATGGCAGAAACAGATTTTTTAATAAAGACAGGTAAAATATATCTTTTTTTTTT
>NW_023211134.1:0-531 GCF_002007445.2 Ailuropoda melanoleuca
GGGGGGAATCTCTGGACACCTGCCCCAGGGAGACCCCGTGCTGCCCTCTGGAAGCTTCTTGCCTGGTCACAGGGTAGGAGGGGAGAGGAGACAGGCAGGAGCAGGGGCAGCCTCCAGCAGGCTTGTCTCTGGCTCCCCTCCCGTCCTATTTATACGTTTCATGCTGTCCCCCCCCACCCGCACTATTATGTAGTGGACATTTTTCCTTTAACTCATCCTTGATTACCTCAGTTAATTTGCAAAGGAAAAAATGGGAAAAAGCAGATATAAATGGAAAATTGGTAGTTCTCACTGCAAACTGAAGGTGATCATAAAAGCAAAGACAATGCGGAGACCAGTGCTGTCACACAGCACCTCTTGCCACACCGCCCACCCCAGTCCGAGCCTGGGTCGTCCCNCGAGCCTGGGCCGTCCCCGCGACAGGGGCGAGGCGTTTAAGGCTTAGTGTCACTGACCGAACGAAACTTTCTGCGAGAGAAGCAGGAACGCTTGGAGGGCAACTGAGAAGACAGCCGCTGTGACCTTCTCCCT
>NW_023211135.1:0-562 GCF_002007445.2 Ailuropoda melanoleuca
TTTTTTGGTGCCCAGTGTCAGAATCTCCATCCTATCTTTTGAAAATTTCCCATTACATGAGTCTTAGTAGGGGGCAGGGCCCTTCTCCCACTAGAGGAGCTCCAAAGATGAGGTCATTGCTGTCCCAATGCCCTTTGCAGCTCACATGTGAGATGTGACCCGGACTTGGCCAATCGGATGCACTCGTGCAAGACTTAGAAATGGGAGCAGTGTTGTGCAGAAGTAGGGCCAGTGCAGGATTTTGGAGATGGCAGGAGCAGCAGTGGGCTTCTGGAGGCCAGTGATGGTGCCAATGTCAGCGCTCAGTGCCCAGCACAGGAGGGGCAGAGGCCTGAGCTGTAGCCTGCCGCCTGTTCAGTGGCTGCTGCAGTCCTTTCCTCTCTGATTGGCTCTTATCACCCGGGTTTGGCAGTGGTCATGGCTGCTGGACAGCCTACCTTTCTTCCTGTCCATGTGCAGTCCTGGCTATCCAGGCTTCCTGGTGGTTCTGTGAGCTCCTGGAATGCTTAAAGAAGCCAGAGTTGGTTTCTGTTGCTTACAACTAGGAAACCTGACTTGCGTA
>NW_023211136.1:0-2006 GCF_002007445.2 Ailuropoda melanoleuca
AAAAAAAAAAAGCAATAGTGCAATGAAGGGAAGATCACAATAGTGTGGAAACCCCCTTTTAGAAACTAATGCAACAAACATCGATGTCACTGATTTGCTGAATCCTGAGGGGTCACTTCACTCTCTGTCCTTCACCTCCACCTCCACTCTCCTTCACCTCCACCTCCACAGTGATTCTGGAACAGATCTCTGCTTTGAACAGAAGAGGGCACTTCACAGTATAAGGGAAATAACCATCCTGCTCCAAGCTAAACATATCCTATGTCTCTCTTATGGGTAATCACAGTGGTGAAGAGGTTACCTCTAGAAACGGCACAGAGAAGCTTACCTGGGTTATGGATCAAAGAGGTTTTGGATGAACTTCTGCTACTGAGGTTTTTGAGTCTCAATTATTTCATCGGTAAGCTGTGAATAGTAAAGTACATCTCCTTTGAGATTCTGTAATGACTAAATGAAGAATTGTGATCGCATGGAAAGTTCAGTAAGTATNGTATTTTGTACTGTAGTTTCTGGCTTCCCAAATACTTACCTGAGATATAAACTTCTTAGTTTAGCTGAATTAAAGTCATGTGATTTATAGTAGTTCATAAGTTTTATGATGGTTTTGTTTCATCCCTAATTATTGTGAAGATTTGTAAGGACAGTGGGTCAGGGTGGAAACATGGTTCTTGGAGACAGANCTGTGAAGATTTGTAATGACAGTGGGTCAGGGTGGAAAACATGGGTCTTGGAGACAGAAGACGTTGGCACCAGCTGGACCGTATTTTTGACTCATGGTCAAGTCATGAGCAGTGATTGCCTTTCTAATCCTCGGTTTCTTTATCTGTAAATTGAGGGGGTTGGTCTAGGTGACCTGCAGGGCTCCTTATAACCCTAAAAGTCTATGATTGTGTACCTAATTAAACATCTTACTTTAACTTTTGAACTTTTATTTGATTATAATGCTGAAAACAGTTAATATATTTTTATTTAAATGCAGATCACTTTCATATATATTCAATGTATATTTTTATCATAGTCATTTATTCATAGAATATTTAGAGAAAACCCTCTTTTTTTTTTNCCCTCTTGATGTATACTCAGTTAAGTATATATGCTAGTGGAGATGAAACCACCGTTTCTTTTTCTCTCTTTTTTTGGTTGGGAGGGGGAATGTCATTTCAAAATAAGAATAAGCATGATCTGATGTTCCAGATCTTGAAAGATCCCCTGATTGTACTTAGAGGCAACATGAAGCTATTTTGCAGATTTCTAAATCAGGGGCATCAGTAGACCTGTGTAACTTCCCTCAAGATAACCAATGTTTAAGCATATTTAATCTCCTTACCTACTCTTAGCAATAACCCATTTTCAATTTACTTCTGTAGTTGGCTAATTCTAAAATTTCAAAAAGGGCTATTTATTGTGGTGTAGCAGTGGCACAGCATTACTTGCCATATTGTAGAATATGCATTTGGAAGCAGAAACGGGATTTCTGAGACTGCTAAATAAATAACAAGAGTATATGCCTGCCCTCTGGAGAGGGAACTGATGCCCTCACTAGACTTATTTTATAGCCTCAACTGCTAGATAAGTCAAANAGATTTTATAGCCTCAACTGTTAGATAAGTCAAATTTTACTTTCAATTTCAGAAACGCAGCAGTTTGTTGTGCACTGTTCAGGGTTTTATGGCTACCCTTTTCCAACACACACTGTGTTTTATGATTATATTGTAACATATCGTGATGCCAAGAAGTATGTTGCGGACGTTAGTTTGCACTTTGCTGGTACTGAAGCTTTAGGGCCTTGTTTGTTTTCTCTCTTCAGTTCTGGATTAGTATTTGCAGGGTTATTTTAGCAGAATTACTAAAACAGTACACTGGGATTTTGATAACTCCAGCAGCTTGATGGCCACTATGCACAACCACGCAGCACACTGGTACCGAGGCTGTGCTCGGAGAGTTTGCAGCCAACAGTGTTATTAAGCTCTTGTCCACAGCTTTGGCATATGCACTGGGGTGGGTGG
>NW_023211137.1:0-562 GCF_002007445.2 Ailuropoda melanoleuca
AGTGCAATTGCTGGGTCATACGGTAGTTCTATTTTTAACTTTTTGAGGAACCTCCATACTGTTTTCCAGAGTGGCTGCCTCAGTTTGCATTCCTACCAACAGTGCACGAGGGTTCCCCTTTCTCCACATCCTTACCAACATCTGATGTCTCCTGACTTGTTAATTTTAGCCATTCTGACTAGCGTGAGGTGGTATCTCATTATGGTTTTGATTTGTATTTCCCTGATGATGAGTGATGTGGAGCATTTTTTCATGTGTCTGTTGGCCATTTGTATGTCTTCTTTGGAAAATGTCTGTCCATGTCTTCTGCCCATTTCTTGACTGGATTGTTTATTTTTGAGGTGTTGGGTTTGATAAATTCTTTATAGATTTTGGATATTAGCCCTTTATCTGATATGTCATTTGCAAATATCTTCTCCCATTCCATGGGTTGCCTTTTAGTTTTGTTGATTGTTTCCTTTGCTGTGCAGAAACTTTTTATCTTAATGAAGTCCCAATAGTTCATTTTTACTTTTGTTTCTCCTGCCTCTGGAGACATGTCTAATAATAAGTTGCTGTGGCC
>NW_023211138.1:0-562 GCF_002007445.2 Ailuropoda melanoleuca
GTTCCTCAAACTCCTTGAAGTAGACAGGGGAGGGATTTGTTATGTGTATTTGATCAAGAATAATAAAACTAAAGCATAGATAAAAGTAATTTGCTAAAGATTATGTAGCAAATAAGTAGCAGGTGGAGCCGGAGGCTAGAGCCATGGTCTTGTGACCCTCACCCCAGTATCAGTTGCCCCCTCTTGATTGTATCTCAGTTTAAAGGTGCCCTGGTGTAGTTTATAAGTGTCTCGCTACAGGTCAGTAGACATCTGGCCTTAGGAACCTCCAGTCAGACACCTCTGTGCAGGATGGAGTGGATTTGGACAACTGTGGGTGTTAAATTCATCACCACACTTAGGGGAGGGAGCCCCAGTGTGGGGTGGTTTGTCTTCACAACCTGTGCACGCAGACGTTTTTGTTATCCTGTCCTCCAGCCTCCTGGCTTCTTCCTCCCATACTGTTAGCTCTGTCTTCTCCACGGCCCGTCTTTGGATAGGTCACATTTCAAGAGTTCTACTGCTCAGTTCATTTCATTCCTTTTCCGTTTGGTGGGGTGGTTGGATGGGCTAGGTTGGACTC
>NW_023211139.1:0-562 GCF_002007445.2 Ailuropoda melanoleuca
TGTGTGATACAACCACACACACATCTTCCTTATCCATTCATCTATCCATGGGCACTTGGGCTGCTTCCATATTTTGGCTATTGTAAATAATGCTGCAATAAACAAAGGGTACATGTTTCCCTTTGAATTAGTGTTTTTATATTTTTGGGGGTAAATACCCAGTAGTGCAATTAGTGGATTATAAGGTAATTCTATTTTTAAAATTTTGAGGAAACTCCATACTGTTTCCACAGTGGCTGCACCAGTTCACATTGCACAAGGGTTCCTTTCTCTCCACATCCTCACCAACACGTGTTTCTCTTATTTGTGATTTTAGCCATTCTGCAGGTGTGAAGTACTATCTCTTTGTAGTTTTGACTTGCATTTCCCTGATGATGAGTGATGTTGGCATCTTTTCATATGCATGGTGGCCATCTGGATGTCTTCTTTGGAGAAATGTCTGTTTATCTTTTCCCATTTTTAATTGGATTATTTGGGTTTTGGGTGTTGATTTGTATCAGTTCTTTATGTATTTTGGGTACTAATCCGTTATTGGATATGTCATTTGCAAATACCTTTTCCC
>NW_023211140.1:0-562 GCF_002007445.2 Ailuropoda melanoleuca
TGTGTGCATGGGTGTGTGTAATTCTAGATTGAATGTGTGCACACACGTGTGCGTGAGTGTGCACGTGTGCAAGGGGCATGCGTGATTATGTGTGCTGCGTGTGTGCACACACATGGGTGTGAGTGTGCATGTGTGCGAGGGGGGCACACACGTGTGCTGTGTGTGTGCATGAGCGTGCATATTCATGTGACTGGATGTATGTGAGTGTGCATTCACACAACCGTATGAGTGTGCATCCCCTCACGAGTATGTGCATGCACAGGTGTGTGTCCATGCCAGCTGTGCTCACACGAATGTGAGTGTGGGTGCCTGCATGAGCATTTGCTGGTGTTTGTGTAGGAATGTGTGTGCTCGTGCAAGGGTATACGAGTGTGCACGGCCTCATGGTTGTGTGTGCACACACAATAGCATGAGTGTGCTGTGTGTTCACGTCGGCTGAACTAACTTGGCGCCCTACAGAGACCCAGCTTCAGGACTCTGCCCCGGGGTGTTGAGGAGTCATGTGGCCCCCAAGACAGCTGCCTCATCCCATTTCATTTGCGCCTCCAGAAAACACTTATGC
>NW_023211141.1:0-562 GCF_002007445.2 Ailuropoda melanoleuca
TGTGTGTTCCCAGGGTGAGAGTGGAGAGGCGGCTGACGACGAGATGGCCACGCGGAAGGCCAAAATGCACAGGGAGAGTCGCAGCCGGAGTGGTTCCGACCCTCAAGACATGAATGAGCAAGAAGAATCCGGTAAAGCCCCATACCGACTTATTTATTTTTTTTAGTAGAAGTAAATAGGCATTTGGTTTTCAATTGTGATTTAAATACTGTGGACATTCTTAAAACTCTTTGTCTTGTTAGATATACTTATCTTTGTATTTAACTAGATAGTGGAACCCAAGAGGTACTTCTGCAAGCTCAGTGTGCTTGGAAGAAGATTCTCATTAATTAACTTGGCCTCATGCATTGTATTTGTATACAAAATACAATGTGGTGGATTAGACCAGACCAGTGATTCTCAACCACGGCTGAGATTATTTTTAAAAAATACCTGGATGCCCTGGTGGCACCCTAGCCCCAGCTAAGTCCAGTACTCTCTGGCTGGGCCCTGAACATCTCTATATTTTTAAATTCCCCAAACGATTCTGATGTGCAGCCAAGGTTGAGAACCCACCACATGA
>NW_023211142.1:0-562 GCF_002007445.2 Ailuropoda melanoleuca
AATTGTCATTTTAAAGGTTCATTGCCAACCACTCTACAACAGTCCATCCAATTTATTTAAGCTTCTTTTTGAAGGTTAACATGTTTCAAGACATTTCTGGCCCTTTACTCATTTTTTTTTTTAAACAATGATTACAAATAGTATTTGGTACTATTCATTTGAAAATACTTGCTCGGTGAGAATTATCGTGGGTATCCTTAATGGCCTGAAACTAGGACTTCAAGGGTCTGTTTTTCTGTGCGTTCAAAGTAGCCCCAGAAACTGTGCTATGGGGAAAAAGATGGCCCTGGGCCGCCTCCTGTGGAGTGAACCGCCTTCTGTTCACGCACATTGTAGTTTTGCAAATCCTACCTCAACCCAGCGGACAGTGAAGGGGTGTGGACCCGCCCATATTTTGCAGTAGGCAATTTGCACTTTAGTTTTCAGAGTAAAACCCCAAACTCTCACCTGACCAATATTTGTAAAAATCAAGGAATAATATTTCTAGACATTTACATGAAGCACAACTGCTTAGTACATCACGTGGAGATCATTCATGAGTGATAGGCTCTGATCCTTCACC
>NW_023211143.1:0-562 GCF_002007445.2 Ailuropoda melanoleuca
GCATGTTTAAGTGTTAGCAGGGATCATGTTCTCACGTCCTAGGTTGGATCAGTTCTTGGGTCTATGTTTCCCTATATACTCCTATCATCCATTCCTGAGTAAGCATGTGGAATTTTAACAAGATCTTCTGAAGAGAAAGGATGAGATTGGATTGTGGTCCAGCACGTCATTTGCAAAATCAATTATTCTGGAGCAAGAGATGTCCAAAAGTTGACAATTTGGTTCCACCTGTACAGAACGTAGACCACTTCTTCTTGGCAATAAATAACTTCACCCAATGCAGCACGGGTCAAGCTCACAACCAGAAACCAGGCTGTCAGTTCTTCTGTCTGTTCTTCTGTCTTTGTTGCATCATCCCCAATTCAAGAAAGTTCCTTGTTCACCCTTGGTTTGTGGAGAAAGTCCCAGGAAACCATCCAAAACTGTCTCTTTATAGGAATGGGTTGGCTGGTCCACCTTTTCCTGGTTTAGACATAGGCATTCTTACCATAGTTTCCAACACTGCTAGCATTGGACTCCCTGCGGGGACGGGGGACCGCGGTGTTGGGAGCTGAGATGCCAC
>NW_023211144.1:0-563 GCF_002007445.2 Ailuropoda melanoleuca
AAAAAAAAAAAAAAAAAAAAAAAGAAAGAAATCTAGATTCTAGGTGTGTTTTGGTCTGCTTCTTAAAAGAAGCTAGATCAAACAACAATAACAACACCTAGATCCTATTTCCCCTAGAGCTGAAGCTTTACTACACTCTGTGATCAGTAGTCTTGGTGGGCAAGGAGTTTGTGCTGGTCTTCTGAGGGTTGGGCCTGCTGCACTGCTTCTCTGGAGGACTTGCCCTGCAGGATGCAGGGGGTGGGGCTTGGCGTAAGCAGCTCTGGCCTCCACTGGGTGGTGTTGTTTTATTCAGTGATGTCAGTCAGCGCTGATTAGTGGGGGGAAATGGTGGCACCCAGCTCTCTGGATCCAAGAGAAGGGAGTTTGTGCCCACCACTCTTCAAGAAACCCTCACAGAAGAGCAAAAAATCACCTCTCTTGTGTCCTCAGCTGCTGCCAGATCCCTGCCTTTACCCCACCTCTGTCTGAGCTGTCCACCTGCCAGGTGGCACATTACTCCCGTGTTTTATCTCAGGCATGAGGCTAGGTTTCAAAACTCCACATTTTAGAGATCCCCATGG
>NW_023211145.1:0-563 GCF_002007445.2 Ailuropoda melanoleuca
AAAAAAAAAAACCGAAAAACAAAAAACTTAACTATAGGGATGAAAAACAGAATATTGGTGTCTCAGGGTTATAGGAGTGGGGGGACTGGTTGACAGCAAGGGGTAATGGAACCGTTCTGCTCTTTTGGTTGGGACTGGGCGATGGATTCATGCTTCTCTGCATTTCTCCAAAGCCATAGAATTCTACATCACCAAGAGTCATCTCTAATATATGCAAATTAACAAAGCCAAATAGAATATCCAAGGAACCTAGGATGGAATGCCAACTGCCATAAATGATCTCATTGTATTACAAATGAATGGCATGACTTCTTTGAGGGAGTGGAGGAAAATCGATCTAAGTAAATTTGGAAAACAGTATTTTGATTGGAAATTGTAAAGTGAAGACAAAAAATAAGTATGCATAAACACTAGGCTCTAGTTTGTAATCTGTTTCTCACAGGGATGTATATTAACATTTCTGAAGGAACTTTATATCTGTGTCAGGATTGAACATACAAGTAAACAAAAGGTAGATAATAAAAGCCTGGTTTTCCATGTCAGGGAAGGAAGTGACAAATAAG
>NW_023211146.1:0-174 GCF_002007445.2 Ailuropoda melanoleuca
TCCAGGAAAACACCTCCGGCAAACAGCAGCCTTTTCACTGGGGACCCCGATTCCACATTGGGTGTAGGGGCCTGTCGAAGATCCAGCCCTTAGAACCAAGAAACAAAGTGTGAGGGGAAAGCCCTTGAAGTCACGACGGCCTTATGGAAGGTGGAAGAGGAATCAAAGTGCTCT
>NW_023211146.1:471-573 GCF_002007445.2 Ailuropoda melanoleuca
CCAAAGAAATATCAACGATCATCATCTCTCTTGAGTAAGGGGGCATGAATGAAAAGGTTCAGGATTTTCGAGGACTCAGCGCCCTTCTCATTGGTAATAAAG
>NW_023211147.1:0-8161 GCF_002007445.2 Ailuropoda melanoleuca
GAGACCTGAGGCATTTGAAGGTTCCAAACAGTGAATGTGTGTGTGTATGTAGGCTTGGCCAGAGGATTTTAGAAGGTGCTGGCCTCATTTCTTGGGTAGGGAAAAAACTAGACCTCTCATTACAGATTTAGTCCATTCCCATTTTAAATGTAGATTATTGGCCCTTCTTCTATACATTCCTAGAGTCTTGCTAATTTTCTGTCTAGCTCTTGGTTCACACTCAGACTGGAAGGTACTTTTACTCACAGCCACACCTAGGGATTACTGGTGAGTTCCCCCTCTGGTCCTGTGTGAAGTGAGAGAATTAGTGTCTGGTATGTGAATAAAAAATGGTTGGCCCTCTTGTCCCTGAGCCTGTGGGGCTGCCTTGGATAAATGTGTAGATGGGTAGTCAGGGCACCTCTCTCCCCCGGGCTGATTGAGAAGCCTTCATCTGGAGAACCTAGTTTGAAAAAAGATCCAAGGAATGGTAATGGACACAGAGGGAATGAAGACTTTCTTACTGTTGAGAATAAAATAATGTCAAAAACAAAGTGTCTCTCAAAATCTCTTCGCAAGCTGGCAGTCTCAGGACTAAGAAGGGTCTGTTGGCTTGGGCAATGGGAAACCTCCATTGGCTATATCTGGGGGCCAAGTAAGCAAGAGGCCTTCATTCTTCCTTCTGGATTTGGATTTCTCTTGCCTTTCCTATCATGGTGAGAAGAAACAGCAACAACACAAGTGATTTGAGGTTAGCAAATTTGTTCTCCCAGCTGATGATGTATTTGGAAATGGTCATTGGGGCAGTATTCCTTGAAAGAGCTCTCACTACACTGACCAGGTCCTGGAGCATAGTGCACATGTGTGAGCTAGCTGCTCTTCAGAATGAAGACATCTCTGTCACCCCAGGGAGGGAGACAAGCTGGCTGCCAATCACAGCATTTCAAATAGCAGGACAAGAACTAAGAACCCAGAGGCAGGAGGGGAATCTTTCCTTTTGGCTATCGGACACTTACTGCTCTCACATAGCAGAGTATCCAAGTGGGAACTTGCCACCAACACTGGGAACTTGTTGTGATGCCAACCCTAATACCCCTAAATGTGAATCAGTCTAGCTACAAAAACAATGAGAGGATGGGAATGGCTTCAGGGAAGACCAAATTTCCACATTTCAAATGGAAATGAAAGTGATCTGGGATCGAGATGTCTAACTTCATCAGCCCTTGCCCCCGCAAAAAGGCAAGCCTTCAACTAGAATCTCTCGCCGTGCCTACACACAGACAATCTTTTGAGTTCATTCAAACCCTCTAGCCTTCCTGATGTCAGCATTGTTCTGAAGCCAAATTACAGGAGGCCCTGTGGCACAACCAGTCTCAGAGTCACAGGCACTCAATCAGATTCCCCTGTTTCAATCCGAAAATACTGCTCTGAGAACACTGGCTCCTCTCAATGGGCTTCAGAAAAAACCTAGTTTGAAAAAAGAGCAAAGGGGTGTATATATGTGTGCAGGGAGGCAAGATTCTTTATTGCTCCAAGGAGGAAAAAGTTCTCCATTTCAAATGGGAATAAAATAAATTTGTGATGGATATGTCTGACTTAATTTCTCCTTACCCCAGAAATGACATCTTCCAAATCCTCTGGCCCAACCTACACACATTCTCTGGTGGGCACCTTCAAATGCCCTAGGTGTCATGATGTCCAAAGAGTTTTGAAACTCAATGTCAAGGGACTCTGTGGTCCAAGGTATCTCACAGTCCCAAGAGCTCTGCCAGACTCCCTAGATTAAAGCAGAAAATGTGGTTCTGAGACACTTCTTCTGAATGGCCCCCTAGATTGAATAATTTTTGAAAAAAAAAAAAAGGAACGAATAAATGGAAGTGGACACATGGAGGGCCAAGATGGTTCATGGAGATGACAGTGGGATAATACCGAGGATGAAGTGGCTAGCACAATGCCCTAACTATCTGGCCATTTTAGGAATAAGACACTCCAGTGCTTTTGTGCAAAGGGAAACATCCATTGGCTACACCCAAGNGGCCAAGATGGTTCATGGAGTTGACAGTGGGATAATACCGAGGATGAAGTGGCTAGCACAATGCCCTAACCATCTGGCCATTTTAGGAATAAGACACTCCAGTGCTTTTGTGCAAAGGGAAACATCCATTGGCTACACCCAAGACCTGAGTACAGAAGAGGCCTTCATTCCTTTTTTTTTTTTTTTAAAGATTTTATTTATTTATTCAATAGAGACAGAGAGACAGCCAGCGAGAGAGGGAACACAAGCAGGGGGAGTGGGAGAGGAAGAAGCAGGCTCATAGCGGAGGAGCCTGATGTGGGGCTCGATCCCATAACGCCGGGATCACGCCCTGAGCTGAAGGCAGACGCTCAACCGCTTTGCCACCCAGGCGCCCCTTCATTCCTATTTTTTAAGAGACAGAGAGAGAGAGCGAAAGAGAGAGAGAGCGAGCAAGTACTTGGGTGGGGGAGAGGCAGAGGGAGGGAGAGAATCTCAAGCAGACTCCACGCCCAGCACAGAGCCTATGTGGGGCTTGATCTCACAACCCTGAAATCATGACCTGAGCCAAAATCAAGTGTGAGGTTCTTTTTTTTTTTTTTTAAAGATTTTATTTATTTATTCAACAGAAATAGAGACAGCGAGAGAGGGAACACAAGCAGGGGGAGTGGGAGAGGAAGAAGCAGGCTCATAGCAGAAGAGCCTGATGTGGGGCTCGATCCCACAACGCCGGGATCACGCCCTGAGCCGAAGGCAGACGCTCAACCGCTGTGCCACCCAGGCGCCCCAAGAGTGAGGTTCTTAACCACCCGAGTCACTCAGGTGCCCCAAGATGCCTTCATTCTGCCTTCACAAAGAGAGGGAAAGCTCCTGACATTGGAGGTTTTCCAGCATTTCCATCAGTGCATAGAGGCAGCAGTGATTCAGAGATACCAGGCTTGCAACTCCCAACTGATGATCAAATGTTTGGAAGTGCTACTTGGAGCATTCATTATTCCTTGAAATAGCTATTTCTGCACTGAACAGGTCCTGGAGCATAGGAGACCATGCACAATCCATCTGTTCTTCAGAATGAAGGCATCTCAATCATCCAGGCGAGTGTGGCAAGATAGATCTTCATCTCTGTGCTTCTCAGCTGGCCAAGAACCAAGTGCTCAGGGACAGAAGGGCAGACTTTCCTTTCCACTATTAGACACTGATTGTTCTATCTTAGCACAGGTCCAGAGTGGGAACTCACCACCAATCCCTGGGTGCTGTGTGACTTAAAACACCATGGCTCGTGAAGATGACCCAAGACCTTGTTAGAGAAACAGGAAGGATATGGGAGTAACTACAAAGAGTGCCAAGCTCTCCATGTCAAGTGGGAATGGGATGCATCTTGCAAGATGATATCTACCTTTGCTTCCACTCGCACCAAAAATGAGGCCAGCTCCCTCCCAAAACCTCTGCCGGAGCCTACACACAAACATTCTCTGCTGGACCCTTCAAATGCCCTAGTCCTCCTGATGTCAACGCACTTCTGAAGCCAAGTTACCAGAGGTGTTTTGACCTAACCTATTCTGTAGTGATAAGCATTCTGTAGTGGTAAGCATTCTGTAGTGATAAGCATTCATCCACAAAGTTCAGTTTCTTTTTTTTTAAATAGTTGATATATTTATTAAATATTAAGAGAACATGCTTCAAATCTTTATATATCATTAATAAGCTTGACATAGAGAAATCTTCAATAAAAATACAAGTCATGGACACATGGGGGAAAAAAAACCTATTATTTGAAATACAGTTTTTGTAGAGAAATACAAAGATTTCTCCGAATTTTTATTATACATTGACTCAGAAATAGCAAGAAAAACAATAGTAAAAATTTCAAGTGCATACCATATTATGCAAACATGTGTTTGTGTGTGTGTTAGGAACTGTTCTAAGCACTTGATATGCTTTATCACATTTTACCCACTGAAATATTTTACCCACTGAAATAGGTGCTGTTTTTGTCTCTACATTACAAATGAGGAAACTGAGGCACAGAGCACATAGTGATTTGGCCAAGGTCACACAGTAGTGTGTGGTGNGATTTGGCCAAGGTCACACAGTAGTATGTGGTAGATATGAAATTTGAACCAGTCCTTCTGATTTTCTTCAATAATTGCCCTTGGAAAGTTATGAAATTAATAAAGCATGGTAACCCAGTAGACTGAAAACATTTCTAAATGAAATAGTGGAAAGAATAGTAGTAGTAGCTCATTTTCCTGCATAATTTTGGGTATATGAAGAGCATTGGACTTAGAAGAGGGAGTTTCAGTTCTGGTCCTAGTTTGCCATTCTCTGGCTGTGTGGCACTGAACAGCTCACCTCACCCTCTTTGAGCTTCAATTTTCTCATATATAAATATAGAGAGTGATATTTTTTCACTGAGTTGGTATGAGGATTAAAGAAGGCATTGTATAACCTATTTTCTTCATAATAATTTTGAAAACATAGTTGGGGAGATAGAAAAGCATCCTGCCCTCCTTCCTGCCTCCATCTGTGAGCCTCAGGTTTCAGTGAAAAATGGGAGGGTCGAGCCAGATGACGTCAGTTTTCTACTGAACCCTCTGGTTCCTCTAAACATTGCAGCTCCTTTTCAAAATCCATTATTTCATTGCAGCTAACTTAATCATCAGTTATTTCTTTAAAACTTAATCTTGGGTTTTGAAGACTGTATTTTTGTAGTTATTTTCGCAGAACTGTAAAGCTTAGAAAGAATGTGAAAGGCTGAAAACTCAAAATTCCCGGACAGCTAGAAGCGTATCCAGGTTTTATTGAATCCTGTTTTAGAGATTTTTGTTTATTAGTTTTGTTTTAGAGATTTTCACATAACTGGTTGTAATGTTCAAAATATTTGGAACTGCTAATATTTTCNAGTTATTTCTTTAAAACTTAATCTTGGGTTTTGAAGACTGTATTTTTGTAGTTATTTTCGCAGAACTGTAAAACAGGCTTAGAAAGAATGTGAAAGGCTGAAAACTCAAAATTCCCGGACAGCTAGAAGAGTATCCAGGTTTTATTGAATCCTGTTTTAGAGATTTTTGTTTATTAGTTTTGTTTTAGAGATTTTCTCATAACTGGTTGTAATGTTCACAATATTTGGAACTGCTAATATTTTCTTTTTTTTTTTATTATTCTTTATCTAAATCTTCCTTACAGAGTTTAAGTCTCTTCTTTACTTGAGAGTTATTTAGAGAAGTAGGGGCAGACCCAACTTAGCTGAGTCACTTTGCTACGTTTTCATGTTTGTAAAACAGTTATTTTCTATTCCTTTGTCATTCCTATAAGTTTCAGAGACTTTCTGTTTATCATAAGGTGTTTGAGTAGTGTATATGGGTGGGGTATGTGTGATATACGTGCAGTGTGTTTGTGGTGTCTGTTGTGCGTGGGTTATTTGTGTGTTATGTGCATGGTGTATGTGCAGTGTGGGTTTGGGTGGTATATGTGTGCTGAGTGTGGTGTATCTCTGGTGTGTGCATGGTTCGTGTGTGTGTGGTGCCTTTTGATGTGGTCTATGTGGGGTCTGTTGGTGGGAAATGCATGGTGTGCGTGGTGTATTGTGTGTGTATGTTGTGTATGTTTGGCGTGCTTTTCTCTGGAATAAGTGTTGTGAGTTTCTGGTATATATGTGGTGTGTGTTGCTATGTGACCTGTGTGTATGAAGTGTGTGCATGTAATTTATGTGGCATGCACGGTGTGCATTATATTGTGTGAAGTATTTGTGTGTTCGTTGGTTTTTGTGTGGTTTCTGTGTGTGTGTTTGGCATATGTCTGGTGTGTGTGTGAGATAAATATGTTGAATTTCTGTGGCAAGTGTGTGGTGACATGAGGTGTGGGTGAGTGGTAGAGTTGCATGTAGACGGTGTATGCGGGGTGTGTGGGTGTTGTATGTGTGGTGATTTTTTGTTGCGTGTATAGTGTGCGTGAGGGGAATATGTGGCATGTTTGTGTATAGGTGTGTGTAGTGTATTTGTGGTATTGTGGTGGGTTTGTGTTTTGTAGATGTGTGGTGTGTATTTGAGATATGTGTTATGTGTGGAATATGTGTAGTGTATGTGTTGTATAGGGTGGTGTGTATGGTTTATATGATGAGGGTAGGTGTGTGTGCTATCTGTTGTGTGTGTCATGTATGTGTTGTTTGTGATGTACATGTGGTAAATGGGTCAACTATGTGTGGTATGAATCTGTTGTGTCTGTGTTATACAAGTGGTTTCACTGTTGGGTGTGTCTGGTGTCTTTTGTTGTGTATCGTTTGTATGGTGTGTGGTGTGTGTTTGCACTGTGTGGGTGGCGTGTGTTGTAGTTGTGATGTGTCTGTGATAGAGGTGTTGTGTAGTTTTGGGATCCTTTTGGTGTGTGTGTACTATGAGTGTTGTGTGTGGTGTTCATGTGTTTTCATGGTGCACGTGTGAGTGTGGTATATGAGTGGTACCTGTCTGTGTGTTCTTTGCATGTATTGGTATTGTATGTGTGGTGTGAGAATTATGGGTAATGTGTGTTCAGTTTCTGGGGTTGCTTTGTGGGATGTGTGTTTGGCATTTGTGTGGCATTTGTGGGGTTTCTGTGTGCATAGTGTATGTGTCATTGTGTGGTGGTGCATGTGTAACGTCTGTGTGTGTGGTATGTGTGGTGTCTATTTAGTATTTGTGGCGTGCATGTCTGTAGGTGGTGTGTGTGTGTCTGGCAGTGTGTGTGTGTGTTATGGGTGTGTGAGGTGTCTGTGTGATATATTTGTGTGGTATAGGAGTGGTGAATGTGTTGTCTATGAGGTATGAGGGTGGTGTCTGTGCTGCGGGTGAGTTTCTGTAGGATATGGGCTGTGTGCCTTCTGTGTATAACATCTGTTTTCTGTGTAG
Source organism: Ailuropoda melanoleuca (assembly GCF_002007445.2). Classification (NCBI taxonomy): domain Eukaryota; kingdom Metazoa; phylum Chordata; class Mammalia; order Carnivora; family Ursidae; genus Ailuropoda; species Ailuropoda melanoleuca. The sequence continues at coordinate 6,877 of NW_023211147.1, forward strand.
GTGATGTATATGTGTTAAATATATTGGGCGTTTTTGGTGTGACTGTGTTGTATATGAGGTAAATGAAATGTGGGTATGTGGTGTATGTCTGCTGTGTATGGTTTCTGGCTGGTGGGTGTATAGTAGGTGTGTGGCATGCATCATGCCTGTTGCATGGGGTGCGTGTGTAGTGAATTTGGTGTGTGTTCTGTATGTCTGTTATATATGTGTGCTACACACATGTGTTGTGTGAGAGGTTTGTGTGTGGCACATGCGTGGTGTGTGTTGCATATGTGCACTGTGTGTTGGTGATTGTGTGGTATATGTGTTTCTGTGTGTGTGGTGTAGGTGTGGNGTGTTCTGTATGTCTGTTATATATGTGTGCTACACACATGTGTTGTGTGAGAGGTTTGTGTGTGGCACATGCATGGTGTGTGTTGCATATGTGCACTGTGTGTTGGTGATTGTGTGGTATATGTGTTTCTGTGTGTGTGGTATATGCATTGTGTTTTATGTTTGAAGTTTGAGGAGAGTGTCTATGTATGTGTTCTGTGTATGAGTGGTGTGTGTATGGTGTATGTCTCGTATGGGTGTGCTCTGTGTGTAGTGCAGAGGTGTTTGGTGTATGTGTGCTGTGTGTGTGATGTATTGGGGCTGTGTCTGCAGTCTGTGTTGTGCGTGGTGTCTATGTGTATGTAGTTTGTGCTGTTTGTGTGTGATGGAAGTGTGTCAGTGTCTGCTGTTTTTTCGTGTCTCTGGGGTGTGCATTTGTATGTGGCATATGCAGGTGTGAGAGTGGCATGTGTGTGGTGATGGTACGGCTAATTGTCAGTGCACTGACCACAGTACTTTAAGCAGCAACTGTACAGGGACAGGAGGGTCATTGTTTGGGGGGAATATCAGACACCAATTATGCTCACTTTGTGCAGAACCAAAGTGAGAACTCATCAAAATCTTCGGATGATGGCAGTGTGAGTGAGAGCTCCATCACCCCTAAATGTGAGCAGTGACCTAGTTAGAAATACAGAAGACTGGGGAAAGCCTACTAAGAGGATCCACGTTCTACATTTCACACAGGAATGGGGGAAAAAAAACCTGGGAAGGAGAGAACTAACTTTGTTTCCCCGTGCCCCAGGAATGAGGCCACCTCCCACCCAAACCCTATAGTTTGGCCTACACACAAACATTTTCTGCTGAGCTCCTTCAAACACCTGAAGTTTCCTGATGTCCAGATTGTTCTGAAACCAAATGAGGGGCCCTGTGGCACAACATATTCCATAGTCCTAAGAACTCTGTGTGAATCCCC
>NW_023211148.1:0-563 GCF_002007445.2 Ailuropoda melanoleuca
TCAAGGAAAACACTGAATTTCCAACCCTAAGTGACAACACTGGGCAATAACATTTAGAAGAAAGAATTTCTGTTACTTTATGAAACCTCCATACCAATCTATAAATGGTCTTCACAGAGCATTACAGCGACAAGCTCTCTACTTGGAAACAATTTTAATATAACTATTTTGCATATGTGTGATTCTAAGATTCTTTAAAGAATACTTATTTTGAGATTATATTGCTAGTTCTTAAACATTCCAGTTAGTTTAGAAGACTGACATTTTGCCGTGTATTTGAACAAGACCGTTTAAAGAACAAATCACGCGATCATCTCAAAAGCTGCAGAAAAAGTATCGGACAAAACTCAACACTTTCATGATAAAAACTCTCTACAAACTGGGTACAGAAGGAATGTATCTCAGCATAATAAAGGACACATATGATAAGCCCACAGCTAACACACTCAATGGTGAAAAACTGAAGGCTTTTCCTCGAAGGTCAGGAGTAAGACAAGGTTGCCCAACCTCACAACTCCTACTCAACATAGTACCAGAAGTCCTAGCTGGAACAATTTGGCAAT
>NW_023211149.1:0-563 GCF_002007445.2 Ailuropoda melanoleuca
CGTGGGGTGTGTGTGCGCGCGCCCGCGGCGTGTGTACTCACAAAGGTGTGTTTGCTAAATCCATTGCCCGGGTGCACCCTCCACCTCGAACAGGAGCACCCGGGCCTGGAGCGGGGTCTCGGCGGCGCGGCTGCGGGGGCGACCAGAGCCGGTTCAAGTTCCCTGCTCCGCGCCGGGGGGTGGGCCAGCTTCCTCGCCCGCCGGGCTGAGGGTGCGCTAGGGCGGGGAGGCCTCGGGGGGCGCGTCGCACAGCTGCGGGGCAGGTTCCGAGAGCTCTGCGCCTTTTGGGACACTTTGGCCGGCTCCGCGCCAGACAGGCCGCCGGGACAGAGCGGACCCGGGAATCGGGGCTGGGAGCACTGCAGCCACGCGGGGCAGCGGAACGGGCGCACCCCTTTCCTACCCGGGTCTGCAAAAGTGAACTGGAAAACAGCCGCCGAGCGCAGCCTCCTCCCTCTTCCCCAGCGCCGCAGTCCTGGCTGGGGTGGGGGTGGGGGAGTTCCCCTGGGCGGACTGAAAGGGAAGCGGGCAGCCGGGCTGCCTCGGCCGCACCTCCTCCGCCT
>NW_023211150.1:0-563 GCF_002007445.2 Ailuropoda melanoleuca
AAAATCAAGCGTCATATTTTAAGCTATTATATAAAAATGTGGTTATATTTATATGTGTAAGTACACATTTCTAAGTTTTTATTTAGAGTGAACATAACACTTTGTAAATAGAGTTGATATTAGTAAAAACATAAATATAATTCATGTAACAGTGATTGCTTTCCCACCTTTTTTCAGTATAGCATACATCTTTTTTAAGAAAGAGCAATTTGGACTTATTTTGAATATTTTTTTACAATTATGAGAAACTTGCCTGCAATTTGAATGTATAGAGCAGGATTTATACTTGAAGAACAATTTAAAGTGACCAAAAAAGGTCTTGGGCAGCTGAAAAGAACAGTAACTAGTTGGCTAACCAAGGAAAGGATAAGAAGTATGTCCAGAGTGGGCACAATTTCAGAGATGCAGTGTGATCCAACTGTCCCCCACGTATCTCCCCACTAATATTTACCACACTATCCAGAATTTCATTTATTAAAGTCATTATTTTTGGCTAAAACACTATTTTCAGGAGGTCTTGGCTTAAAAATATGTAGTTATAGGGGCATCTGGGTGGCTCAGTT
>NW_023211151.1:0-563 GCF_002007445.2 Ailuropoda melanoleuca
CCCCTCTGCCTACCTTTGCTGCCTCAGGCTATGCCTGGCCTCTTCCTTGCTCCTGAAATTCAACTATCCTGGCCTTTTTGCAAATCCATGCCCTTGCCACGCACACATCCTCAGGACCTTTGCATAAGTTCCTCCCTTTGTACCAAATGCTCTTTGGCCCAGTTCACTTCACTGTATCCTTGAGGTCTCATTTCAAGCATCATTTCCTCAAGGAAGCCCCAGACCAGGTCTGATTCCCTTGTTACCTGCTCCGATCGTACTTCTCCTTTCTAAGCCGAGTAAGGGTTGGGATTTTAGGTTCATTCGTGTGATCCTTTGATTCACTCATGTCTCTCTCTGGGCCATGAGCCCCATGAAGGCAGGGAGTGTGTTTCTTTCTGCTTATTCCTGTCTCTCTAGTACACGTCCTGTGCCTGGCATACAGTAGGCAGTCAATAAATCCCTGCTGAGTGAGTGTGCACAGCACTTCTCACTTACTCCTCCAGGTTTCTACTCTTGCCTGTTTGCCTGCAGGGCTCCAATCTGGCCATGCTTCTGGTCTTCCTTAGAAACAGCTTCATGGA
>NW_023211152.1:0-563 GCF_002007445.2 Ailuropoda melanoleuca
TTTTTTTATATTTAAGAAATGAAATATTTTATCTGTCATCTTTGTTTCAAACAATTTCCCAGATTCCTAGGTTAGGAATTCTGCTAGTGCAAATGTAATATTTTACTCCAATAGATTCTATCTGGTTATTATTGACATATAAAAAGTTTTGTCTTTATACATTTATCCAAAAATTGATATGTAATAATAAGTTTTCTATGGAGTCTCAGTTGATTCAAATAGATATTTTTTCTAGGTAGTCCTGAAATTACCTTTAAAAAGTAATCATTTCCCCCTTACTTATGCCCATGTTAATATTTAATAGTTATCTCCCACTTTAAAATAGCCTTCTATAGTGTTTTATAGTTTAGGATATATTCTTTTCAAAATGGATGTGTTTTTTATCATTTTATAATGTAACTTCTAAACCTGTTTTTCCCCCTATAATTTATTAAGAACGTGTGGTAACTTTACTAACCTCTGTAGTTATTTAAATGCTCTGTAACTCTCTGTATTTGATGATTGATGAGAAATCCAGGCGCTTCACACTCTGCACAGCAGGGTAGGACTGCCTGCCTGATGGC
>NW_023211153.1:0-563 GCF_002007445.2 Ailuropoda melanoleuca
AAATGTTAAGATTATCGTTTGATGACCCAGAATTAAGGTAAGTAAAAGCTGACTTTCACAGCAGGTAGTAAACTGTTGTTATGAGAAGCTGAACATGATGAAACTTTATAAATTACGCTCGAGTAGAGTTTTGACCAGTTCGTAAAGTTCAGAGCTGCTCTTGAAAATGGTAAACTCAAATGTTTTATTGTGATGGAAATGCCTTCAGAATGTTCCCTGAACCACTGGATTGATTAAATTAATACTTCTACCCAGTTTGTCGCTCATTCAGTTTTTCATATTTTTTTTTATTTTTTTTTTAATTTTATTTATTTGAGAGAGAGACAGAGAGAGCATGAGCTGGTGGAGGGGCAGAGCAAGAAGGAGAAGCAGACGCCCCGCTGAGCACGGAGCCCCACCTGGGGATTGATCCCAGGACCCTGAGATCAAGATCTGAGCTAAGGGCAGATGTTTAACTCACTGAGCCACCCAGGTGCCCCTCATTCAGTTTTTATTTTTTTTTTAATTTTTTAAATTTTTATTTTTATTATTTTTTTAAGATTTTATTTATTTATTTGACAGAG
>NW_023211154.1:0-563 GCF_002007445.2 Ailuropoda melanoleuca
AGACAGCAAGAGAGGGAACACAAACGGGGAGTGGGAGAGGGAGAAGCAGGCTCCCCGCTGAGCAGGAAGCCCGATGTGGGGCTCAATCCCAGGACCCTGGGATAATGACCTGAGCTGAAGGCAGATGCTTAACGACTGAACCACCCAGACGACCCGTAAATAAGGTATTTTAACAACCCTTTCATAGTCCTGCCATTTGGTCAAACAGTCTATGTGTGCCTAGAGCTGTGTGTAGGTGAAATTGGTAATGAGGGAGCAGGAGGCTGGCTGAGGACAAAGCATAAGCTGACACCCCACAACCTCCCCTCTTGGGTGGGACTTGAGTGACATTCTTCCAGGAAGCCCCCAGCCATCTTAATGCTAATGCCTTGCTAGAGGGAAAAACAACCTTAGACAATGGCAAGGCCTCCAGTATCTTGTAGGTCCTCTTTAGCATATGAAAACCCTTTGGAAAGCTCCCTTGGATTCCTTACCTCCCCCAACCCCATAGTGTATAATCAGCCACCCCTCACAACCCTGGAGCAGCAGCTCTTTCTGCCCATGGGTCCTGTCCCCGTGCTTTA
>NW_023211155.1:0-563 GCF_002007445.2 Ailuropoda melanoleuca
AACTTTTATTGTTTATATGAAATTCAAAACTAATTGTTTGACTCATATTTTTATTTGCTAAATCTGGCAACCCTCCTTGAAGATCAACCACCTTTTTCCTTGTAAATAATTAAGGACCTTCTACTTCTATGATTCTTACTCTTTGTGTTTTGAAATTTCCTAAGGATTTGTGTAAATGTGGCTTTTGTTTAATTTATTATTATTATTATTAATTAAATCCATGCTGCTCAGTAGTTGTTGGACTCTACAATCACTTTCAGCTCTGGGGAATTTTCTTTTATTATTTCTTTAATAATTTTCTTTCTTCCATTTCTCTGTTATTGAGAATCCTAACTGGCTTGATATTTGGGTGTCCTGATTTAAGTCTTTATAGCTCTAATCTATTTACCTCAGTTTTTCATATCTATCTCTTTATTTATAGTTCTGACAAATTTATTCAATGTTCTATTTCAAAGTTTTTGGTAATCAAAACTTTAATCTCTAAGAATTCTTTGCTACTCTTTAAATTATCACTTTCTTGGCATTTTTTTTTTTTTTTGATTTATGGATGCACCAGTTCTCAT
>NW_023211156.1:0-267 GCF_002007445.2 Ailuropoda melanoleuca
TAACATTGTCCCCTAAGCTCTTCTTTCTGGTTTCCTCCCTTAACTCAGACAAAGGAAACCTGAAACCATCCGCCCCGAGATGCCCTGATGAAATCTCCAGCGGGCCCAGACCACCCAGACCCTTTGAATGAAACCTGACTTGTGCCTGTACAGATGGGCCGTGGAGTGACCTCTGGAATGACCTACAGTCACCTTTCCCTCATTTTAAAATCTAGCCGCGTGGACTCATTTCTCCTGCTGGGAAACATTTGACACTGTCGACTTCCC
>NW_023211156.1:607-795 GCF_002007445.2 Ailuropoda melanoleuca
CCTCGAATGACCGTCTTTTAACCCAATAACCTCTTTAAAGCCTGTCGCCAAATAAGGTTCCATTCTGAGGCTTCGACATCTAAATTTGGGGGGAGACACATTTCAGCCCATAACACTTTTTTTTTTCCATGTTGCCCTTTACCCTCAAGTGTAGGTGTTCCCAAAGTTTGTGCCTTGACCTCTTTCTT
>NW_023211158.1:0-18092 GCF_002007445.2 Ailuropoda melanoleuca
TTATAATAATCTTATAACTTGTTGTTCAGATATATAGATAAGAAAAATCTCCTAGTCCATCTAGTTCCCATTTCTTAAACTAAATAACTTATCAATTCTATCCACTCTTTTATACAATCTACCACTGAGTTCTATGACTTTGGGTCACTTTTCTTTTCCTTAGTTTCCTCATCTGAGAAAAATGAGAATAATTAAAGTAATAAATTTTTGTGAGAATTAAATGAGAAAATATCTGTAAAGAACTTTAAACAGTGTTAGAACAGCAAATGCTAGTTGTTGTTATCATTATTAAAATTAAAATGCTTGACTCTGAAATTTCACTATATATGTGAAAAACAGTCACATATTGGGCTTAAGAAGGCATCGTCAGGCTGTTCACTGCAGCACTGTTAATAATAACAAAATATAGGAAATGAACTAATGGTCAAGGGAACCACAGTAAATTCATTCTATGAAATACTATACAGCACATGAATAAACAGAAATAGCTCCATCTATATCTGCTAAGCTGTGACTCCAAGAGATATTAAGTTCTTTTTTTTTTTTTTTCTGAGCAGAGTGATAGAAGTTTATTAACTGAAGATACAGAAAAAACTCTCAAGAGTGAGAGGGGTCCCGACAGGGTTGCCCAAGATATTAAATTCTTTTTAAGAAAGAACTGAAAAGCAACATGTATAAAACAGCATTTACTTCAAAAACAAAGCAAAACTATATGTGTGTATATATAAATACACATATATATGTGCATACACACATACATATATATGTATGTCTATATATTTATAGAGACACACAAAAATATATATATGTGTGTGTGTATATATGTGTATATATATATATATATATATATATATATATATACACATATATACACACACACATATATATATTTTTGTGTGTCTCTATAAATATATAGACATACATATATATGTATGTGTGTATGCACATATATATGTGTATTTATATATACACACATATAGTTTTGCTTTGTTTTTGAAGTAAATGCTGTTTTATACATGTTGCTTTTCAGTTCTTTCTTAAAAAGAATTTAATATCTTGGGCAACCCTGTCGGGACCCCTCTCACTCTTGAGAGTTTTTTCTGTATCTTCAGTTAATAAACTTCTATCACTCTGCTCAGAAAAAAAAAAAAAAAGAACTTAATATCTCTTGGAGTCACAGCTTAGCAGATATAGATGGAGCTATTTCTGTTTATTCATGTGCTGTATAGTATTTCATAGAATGAATTTACTGTGGTTCCCTTGACCATTAGTTCATTTCCTATATTTTGTTATTATTAACAGTGCTGCAGTGAACAGCCTGACGATGCCTTCTTAAGCCCAATATGTGACTGTTTTTCACATATATAGTGAAATTTCAGAGTCAAGCATTTTAATTTTAATAATGATAACAACAACTAGCATTTGCTGTTCTAACACTGTTTAAAGTTCTTTACAGATATTTTCTCATTTAATTCTCACAAAAATTTATTACTTTAATTATTCTCATTTTTCTCAGATGAGGAAACTAAGGAAAAGAAAAGTGACCCAAAGTCATAGAACTCAGTGGTAGATTGTATAAAAGAGTGGATAGAATTGATAAGTTATTTAGTTTAAGAAATGGGAACTAGATGGACTAGGAGATTTTTCTTATCTATATATCTGAACAACAAGTTATAAGATTATTATAATACAAGAAAGCAAAACAGTTTGGTCTAAGAAAAGGAAATACAGGATAGTAAGTAGTCAGCATTATTTTGTGTATATAATTCCATTTGGAAAATCTCCTCCATATATCCTTGTTATGAAAAGTTTTGCTTTGTGGAGAGTATTACATAGCAACATTTCAATTTATTAATTGGAAAATAGCACTCTAAAATCTTTATATGAAGAGTGTAAATATCCAAAATATTATTTGTTTGACATTTTATTTAGCAAATCAAACATATAACTGAGCTTTCGCATTCCTAAAAATAACTACTCAGTCATGAATAGTCACTAACTATGGGGTCGGGAGAGATGATACACTGAGAGACTGTATTTAGTGCTGTCACTTGTCAGATTTTCTCATAAAAGCCTATTTTAAAACGTGACTTTGCAAAATCAGTTAAATGCAGAGGAAGAGATAGGGCTAAAAGCAAACATAGAATTATAGATTGAAACATGCTATTTTTTTTTTAAAGCATTCAAAGCAAAGTTAAGTTTTAACACGGGTGTTTTATATCTATAATTAGTAGAAATTAAGCATTTCTGGATTTTTTTTTAGAAGACTATGAAAGATGATATGATTTGAAATTAAGATCCTTAAAATAAATCGATCTCTGAAATCCACTTGAATTTTTTTTAAGATTTATTCATTTATTTATTTTTAGAGAGAGAGAGAGAGTGCGCATGCCAGAAGGGGGAAGGGCAGAGAGAGAATCTTCAAACAGACTTGCTGCTGAGCACAGAGCCCAAGGCAGGCTCCATTTCATGACCCAAGAGATGATGACCTGAGCAGAAACCAAGAGTCGGTCACTTAACTGACTGAACCACCTAGGTGCCCCCACTTGTATTTTTTTTTATTCTTTATGTATACTTGGCTCAAATGGTCACCAAATCATGTCTCTTTGGAAAGTTCAGAATAAATAAAATTTTAATTTTTTCATAAACTTTTAAGATGATGGTAATAAATTATATGTACATAAATATTTACCTATTTCAAGCTCCTTTTCTGAGTAACTATTGATAAAATTGTATTTCCTGTAAGATAAAGTTTTTAAAGGTTTTATTTATTTTCTTTGAGAGAGAGAGAGCATGTGAGTGTATGTGGGGGGGGGCAGAGGAAGAAGGAGAGAATTTTAGCAGACTCCACACTGAGTATGGAGCCCAGTGTGGGGTTCTATCTCATGACCCTGAGATCAGACTTAATAGGCTGAGCCACCCAGGCGTCCCTGCAGGATAGTTTTTAAAGACACCTTGTTCAAGCACCAATTACCTGTTTTTCTTCTATTGTAGCAAAGAATGAAACAAAAATAATATATGAAGAAGGCAATGGTGTCCTACTAGTTTGCTTTAACCATAGAAAGTGCCAACAGATCTTCATGACAGATACTCTCCCCCATCCCCACTTTTTTTTAATGACACTAAAATTTTCTTACTATTTTTCTTTGCAGTTTTTCTTTACATCTTTTGGTGCCAGAGATAGAAGTTACCTCAGTATCTTTAGGTTGTGGCAGAATGTACTATTAGACAAGGTAAGTGTTCATACCAGAGGCAGGTGCTTCTTATAATAGCATCCTCCCACTGTGTACCTCAACAGTGTTTATGAGTTGAATATTTCTGGAGTTTTATTTTTCTGGAGTTAATTTTGACTAGACTATTCAAATTCCAAGATGAAACTTGAAGCAAAACAGAATCCATGGCTATGTTAAGATATTAGTTTTACAGTAAGTCTCCCCTTTATCTGCAGGGAATATGGTCCAGGACCCATAGTGGATACCTGAAACTGCAAATAGTACTGAACTCAATATGATGCTATGTTTTTTCCTATACATCCATGTCTATGATAAAATTCAATTTATAAATGAGACATAGTAAAAGATTAATAAAAATAAGTAATAATAAAGTAGAATAATTATAATAATATACTGTAATAAAACTTATGTGAATGTGGTATCTCTCTCTCTCAAAATATCTTATTGTACTATCTATACTCATCTTCTTCTTGTGATGATATGAGATGATAAAATGACTGCATGATGAAAAGAAGTGAGGTGAATGACAGGCATTGTGACATGTTGTTAGGCTACTACTGACATTCTGGTGGCATGTCAGAAGGAAGACAATCTGCTTCCTGACTGTGGTTGACTATGGGAACTGAGACCGGGGAAAGTGAACCTGTGGATAAGGTTACCCTGCAATCCCCAGGGTAACCACCAAAAAAAATAACTTAAAAAATATGGTAAATTAAAATGGGAATTAAAATGATACACTAGAACTATCTATTTAACATATAAGAAGTTGGTAATGGAAGACATAAGATACATAGAAAACAAATAGCAAAATGGCAGACATTACATTAAATCATTAAACATAGATTAAGCACTTCAATCAGAAGGCAGAGATAGACAGAAAGAATGAAAAAAAAAACATGATCCGAGTATATGCTGTTGATATGAAACATGTTAGATTTAAAGATACAAACAGATGGAAAATACTATACCATGCAAATAGTAACCAAAAGACAGCTGAAGTGACTGCAGTGGTATCAGACAAAATAGATTTTAAGACAAAGATTAGTAAAGACAAGGAATAATATTTTATAATAATAAAAGGATCAATCCATCTGGAATTTATAACAATTATAAACTTATATGCACCTAATAACAGAGCCCTAAATTACATGAAACAAAACTAGCAGAACTGAAGGGGGGAAATAGATAATTCAACAGTAATAGTTGGAGATTTCAATACCCCACCTTCAATAATGGATGGAAGAAGCACAGAGATCAACAAGGAGATAGAAGATTTGAACAAAACTGTAAACTAACTAGAACTGAAAGACATCTGTGGGACACTCAAAGCAGAATATACGTCTTTCTCAAGTACACATGGAACACTCTCCAGACAGACCATATGCTAGGTTATAAAAGAAACCTTAATAAATTCAAGAGGACTGAAATAATACAATGGACTACAGTGAATGACATTAGAAATCAATAATAGAAATTTGGGAAATTCGTAAAAAGTGGATATTAAGCAAAACATTCCTAAGTTACCAATGAGGGAAAGAAGAAATCACAAGAGAAATTAGAACATACTTCGAGTTAAATGAAAACAAATACACAACATACCAAAGCTCATGAGGTGCAGTTATAGCAATGTTTAGAAGGGATTTTATAACTATATATACCCATATTAAAAAAAAGGAATGATCTCAAATCAATAACCTAACTTTCCACCTTAAGAAATTAGGGCAAGGAAAAGAAACTAAACCTAAAGCAAATAGAAGCAAGGAAATGCTAAAGACTAGAAGAGAATGAATGAAATAGAGAATAGAAAAACAGATAATCAACAGCATAAAAAGTTTTCTTTGAAAAGATCAGTAAAGTTTAACTAGACTGACCAAGAAAAAAAGATTAAAATTATTAAATTCAGAATTGAAACTGATAACATTACTACTGAACTTGCAAAATGAAAAGGGTTCATACTATGGACATTGTATGCCAACAAATTATTTAACCTAAGTGAAATGTATAATTGTGACTAGAAAGTCATAAACCATTACAACTGACTCAAGTAGGAATAAAAAAATCTGAATAGACCTATAACAAGGAAAGAGATTGAATTAGCAATAAAAAAAATCTACCCACAAAGAAAAGCTCAGGCCCGGTTGGCTCCATTGGTGAATTCTACCAAATATTTACAGTAGAATTAACATCAATCCTTCACAGAGTGTTTCAAAAAATAGAAGAGGAGAGAACACTTTGCAACTCAGTCTCTGAGGCCAGTATTACACTTTGATAACCAAGTCCAAACAAAGAACATCACAAGAAACCTACAGGACAGTATGTTCACTGTGTCTATGTTCATTTTGTCTGTGAATATCGACAAAAATCCTCAACAAAACCAAACCAATTTAGCAAAACAAATCCAGCAACATATAAAAACAATTATATGCCATGACTAGGTAGGATTTATACAAGGTTGATTGAACATATGAAAATCAGTCAATATAATACACTACATTAGTGGAATAAAGGACAAAAACCACATGATCATCTGAGTCAATACAGAAAAAACATGTGACAATATCCAATACCCTTTCATGATACAAAAAAACAACAAAGTAGGACTTGCAGGGAATTTCTTTGACTTGATAAAGCTCACAGCTAACATAATGACAAGAGACTAATGCTTCCCCAGCTTTGGTTGGGAACAAGACAAGGATGTCCTTTCTTGCCATTTCTATTCAACATTGTATTGAAAGTTCTAGCTGGGGAAAATAGGCAAGAAAAAGAAGCAAAGACATCCAGATTAAAAATGAAGAAATAAAACTATCTCTACTGGCAGACAATATGGTTTCATATATGTAAAATTCTAAGGAAGTCAGTAGAAACCCATTAGAACTAATAAGTTCAGGAAGTTGCAGAATATATGATCCAAATACAAAAATCAATTATATTTTATACAGTCACAATGAACAATCAAAAAAAAAAGTTCACTTATAATAACATCAAAAAGAATAAAATACTTGGGAATAAATTTAACAAAAGAACTTTAAGATGAACAGTGAAAGCTACTAAATATTGTTAAAAGAAATTAAGACAAGTGAAAAAAATCTCATGCTCATGGATCAGAAGACTTGATATTGTTAAGATGTGATACTCCCCAGATTTATCAGCAGATTTGGTGCAATCCCTATCAAAATCCCAATCGGCATTTTTTTTTTTTTAAGAAATTGAAAAGCAGATCCTAAAATTCATATGGAAATGCAAGGTACCCAGAATAGTCAAAACAGTCTTGAAAAAGAACAAAATTGGATTAATTAGTCTGTCAGGGCCTGCTGTAACAGAATACTACAGACTGGGTGGCTTAAACAACATACATTTATTTTCTCACACTTCTGGAGGCTAGAAGTCCCAGATCATGGAATAGGCAGGGTGAATTTCTGGTGAGACCCCTCTTGTTGGCTTGCAGCCTTCTCAGTGTCCTCACATGGCTTTCCCTCTGTTCATGCTTGGTCCCTCTTCCTCTTATATGAATACCAGTCCTATTAGGGTAGGGCTCCACCTTCACAACTCTGACTTAGCTCAGGCTGCAATAACAAAATGCTGTAGACTGGGTGGCTTATACTACAGAAATTTATTTCCTCGTAGTTCTAGAGGCTGGAAGTCTGAGATTGGGATTCCCGCTTTGGTTGGGTTCTGGTGAGAACACTTCCTGGCCTCATTGTGTTCTGACACAGCCTGGAAGGAAAGAGAGAGCCGGAGCCAGAGCAGGAAAACTCTCTGGTGTCTTCTTCTAAGGGCAGTAATCCCATCATAAGAGTCCCACCCTCATTTACCTCATCTAAACCTAATTATCTCTCAAAGGCCCCACCTCCAAAAACCGTCACATTGGAAGTTAGGATTTCAACATATGAATTTTGAGGGGACACAATTCAGTCTATAACAACCTCATTAACCTTAATTTTCTCCTTAAGGTCCCTAACTCCATATATAGTCACATTGGGGGTTTAGGGCTTCACATACCAGTTTTAGGGGGATGCAGTTCAGTCCATACCATTGGAGGAGTTGTACTTTTTGTTTTGATGTTTACTGCAGAGCTGCAAAAATCAAGTAGGTTTACTGGTGTAAGTGTAGACATACACGTTAATGGAATAGAATTGAGAGTTCAGAAATAAAATCTTACACTTATCAGCCCTAATTTGATTTTTGACAAGGGTGCCAAAACAGTTCCACAGGGAAAGAAGTCTTTTCACCAAATGGTACTGGAATAACTAGATGACACATACAAAAGAATGAATTTTGATTCCTACTTCAGACCATATATAAATATTAATTCAAAATGGATCATAGTCCTAAATGTAAAATCTTAAAGTATAAAACTCTCAGAAGAAATTGTAGCTATAAATCTTCATGACATTTGGATTAGACAGTGGTTTCTTAGATTTGACACCAAAAGCTCAAGTGACAAAAGAAAAAAGGTAAACTGAATTTCATAAAAATTAAAATCTTTTGTGGTTGAAGGTGTCCATCAAGAAAGTGAAAAGACAACTCACGGACTGGGAGAAAGTATTTGCAAGTTATATATCTGATCAGGTATTTATATCCAGAACATGTAAAGAACTCTTAAAACTCAACAAGAAAAAGACAAATAATGCATTAAGAAAATGCACAAAGGATTCGAATAGTCATTTCTCCAAAGAAGATATACAAATGGGCAATAAGTGCATGCAAAGATGTGCAATGTCATTAGCCATTAGGGAAACATAAAATCACAAGAGATCCCACTTCACACCCCCTGGGATGGCTGAAATAAAAAGACATTAACAAACATTGAGGATATGGAGTAACTGGATCTCTCATACATTCTGGTGGGGTTGTAAAATTTTGAAAACTTTGAAGAACAGTTTGGCAGTTTCTCAAAATGTTAAACATAGTTACTGCATGACCCAGCAATTCCACTCCTAGGTTTTTATGCAGGAGAATTGAAAGTGTATGTTCACACAGAAACTTGCGCTTGAATGTTCTTAGCATTATTTGTAAAGCCAAAAAGTAGAAACATCCTAAATGTTCATCAACTGATGAATGTTGAGCAAAATGTATATTCGCACAGTGAAGTCAATTTACTCGTCAATAAAAAGGAGTGAAGTACTGATACATGTTACAACATAGATGAATCTTGAAGCTTAATGGTACGTGAAAAAAGCCCGTCCCCAAAGAACATGTATTGTATGATTCTGTTTTTATGAAATGTCCAGAATAGGCAAATTCATAGAAGTAGAAGTAAATTTGTTTCTAGGAGGAGAGAGGAATGAAAAGTTGACTGCTAAATGGATTTGGGTATCTTTTGGGTAGATGAAATATTCTAAAAGTCGTGATAGTTGTACAACTGAGGATATGCGAAAAACTTCTGAATTGTACACTTAAAGTGAATTTTGTGGTATGTGAATTATAGCTCAATAAATCTGTTATTTTTAAAAAATGCCTTGGGGGGGGGGTTGAGTTGAGATTTCCAGTTGATAAGAAAGCCTCCTTTGCCGCTAGAGCTCAAACACTGCAGGCCAGAACTTTACCTCCTCCTTTCTTCCCACTCTTCAACTAAGCCCCTCATTGGAGTGGACAAATTGTGGCCTCAGTGGCTCTTAGGGTTGAATGGTTTTCCAACGTTGGGGCAGCTGCTGTGGTCAGGGACTTCCAAACAGTGCCCCACTGGGATGCTTTCCCTTTTCCAGAGTGCTGGGGACATGGAGAAGTGGCCTCGAAGTCCCCAGGTGGAGGAGAAAGATGGGAGTGGGGGTTTGCCAAGCCCAACCCCTCCTTCCTCCTTAAGTTAATAGACAAGGCTGGGAGTGAAGCACCATGTCGAAGCTTGTGCCACTCTCGCGTCTTTCTGGGCGTTTGGGCACCCTGGCTCCTTGGAGCCCCATGCCCATAGTCCCGGCCTGGGTGATGCTTAAGGGTGGCGGGCCACGGGGTCCTGGGTCTGGTGGCCCGTGGCAGCGACCTGCAGGCGTATGGAATAGCTGCACAAAGGCTTGCTGTCCTATAGCTTTCTGCGTTAACCTTTCCAAGTTGTGCTGCCGGAAGCCTCTTTCCTGGCGTTAGGCCCGCTATGTTCGGATGCATTGTTACAGTTACAGTGGGCTGCTCCTACTGGTATGGGCTGAAAATTCCAGTATTGCCCTAGGGACCTGGCTAATGCTACCCTCTAATGCCAAGTTTTTTGAGTGCTCTGGAAGTCCCCCAGGTGCATTCCCTCATTCTAACGAGGAGCCAAAGACTGCTACTGCATTTGGTTTTGGACCTGATGCGAGTGTCCTCCGCAAGTCCCATTTGCGCTTATCACAGGCGAGAAAGTTGGGATACATCCTTATGAAAACAAATAACTCCAGGGAAGTGATAAAGTTCAGGTTTACAGATGAGCCAAGGAAGAAACTGAGATCTGAACTTTAATTAAAAAAATGTTTTTAAAAGCTGTTTGGTTTTTTAAAGATTTTATTTATTTATTTGAGAGAGAGAGTGTGTGTGTGTGAGAGAGAGCATGAATGGGGGGAGGGGCAGAGGGAGAGAGAAAAGCAGGCTTCCTGCTGAGCAGGGAGCCTGATGTGGGGCGGGATGTGAGGCTCGATCCCCCTGGAACCAATACCAGAGGAAGGCAGTTGCTTAACCAACTGAGCCAGCCAGGTGCCCCATTCTTCTAGTATTTTAAAGCGATAAAGCCACATTTTGTGGCTTTTGTAGTACTATTTAAAAAAAGCAAAAATCCATAAAATACACAGCATAACTACAAATTTCTATAAAACAACACATCATTTAATAATACATCTTATATATATTAAATATAATTTAAGAGAATTTAAGTTCAGAATATTATATTCATGTTTACTTGTAATTGGGAATCTGAGAGTAAGAGTAAATATGTCTACTTAGCTTTCTTCTTACAAGAGAAGGCCTTAAAAATAAAGCACATTAATCTAGAAAAAAGATTAAGGAAATACAACAAAATGATTTTAAAATTGTGTGTGTGTGTGTGTGGTGTGTGTTTTATTGATTTCTCCAATAGATCCACAAAAGGAAAAAAAAAACTGGAGACAAATATGGTGTCTTTGAGAAAGAATGCTTTTAAAAGTACATATTTTTTTCGGGGTGCCTGGGTGGCTCAGGCAGTTAAGTGTCTGCCTTCGGCTCAGGTCATGGTCCCGGGGTCCTGGGTTCAAACCCTGAGTGGGGTTCCCTGCTCAGCAGGAAGCCTGCTTCTCACTCTCCCTCTACCAGCTCCCCTCATGTTCTCTCTCTCTCAAATGAATAAATAAAATCTTTTTAAAAGATAAAAGTACATGTTTTCATTCATAAGTTTCTCTGATGCATTACTTCAGAAAGAACAGTTTATTTCAGATATTTGACTTAGTTTAACATAAATCCTCATTGTTTAGACATGTGTTTAACCTGTCACTATGGTTATTTGTGTGGTAATTTATAGCACTTCGGCTTAGTTCACAACCTCTGAGCTTAGTACCTTTTTTCTAGACAGCATATTGAGTATCTGGGATTTGTGCAGCCAAAAGACAGGCAGCTCCATTCTTTGATGCAAACAATGGATGGTTTCTGTCTTCTGTAAATAACTGTGCAACCATGGTTTTAGATAAGACTCTAGGCCCTTCCCCACCCCCAGCTATTTTGCTTAGTTTAAAGCCCTTACCCCTTCCATATGGGCTCTATATCAGAGCCAAATAATCTTTCACCTTTTTTTGTAAGGTCCACAAAGTAGGAATGACTTTACATTTTTATTTTATTTTTACTTATTATTATGTTTTCTGTGGGGGGGGGTGAGGGGTAGAAGGAGAGGGAGAGAAAGAATATTAAGCAGGCTCCATGCCTAGCATGGAGCCTGATGTGGGGCTTGATCTCACTACCCTGCGATTGTGACCTGAGCCAAAATCAAGAGTTATACAATTAAGGGACTGAGCCACACATGGCCCCTGGCTTTACATTTTTAAACTGTTTTTTTAAAAATAAAAAAAGGAATAATATTTCATGACAGAGTAATATTTCACGACAAATTCAAATTTCACGTTCATTAATAAAATTTTACCAAAACACAGCCATGCTCATTTGTTTGTATATTATATGGCTGCTTTCACACTGTAGCAGCAGAATTGAGTAGTTGCAATGGAGATCGAATGGTCCACAAAGCCTAAAATATTTGCTGTATGGACTTTCACATAAAGTTTTTGACCTCTGAACAATACTACAGCCAAATTTATCTTTTTTAAAAAATGTATACCTACTAATATTAGCTTCCTGCTTAATACCCATCTCCCTTGGAATAAAAATCTAAAAATTTTTATAGGGACTCCATGATCTTTCAGCAGCCCACCACATCAGCTTCATCTCTGTACATCTTCACTGTTCTTAAGTGTTCTGCCTTTTTTTTTCTTCTCTGCACTAGATCTTCAAATGCAGCCCTTGTTCCCGCTTCTTTTCCACCCCTAGTTTGAAGTGATAACTCATTCATAAAACTAAGTCAGGTCCATTCCTTCACCTTTCTATAACATCTTGCACTTTTTCTTTGTAACATTCATTACACTTATAATTCTTTGTTCTATTTCTGTTCTCCTTGATTGACTATAACATCTTGAAGGGGGCGTCTGAGTGGCTCAGTTGTTGAGCGTCTGCCTTCAGCTCAGGGCGTGATCCCAGGGTCCTGGGATCAAGCCCCACATGGGGCTCGCTCCTCTGTTGGGAGCCTGCTGCTTCTTCTCCCACTCCTCCGCCTGTGTTCCCTCTCTCGCTGGCTGTCTCTCTCTCTGGCAAATAAATAAAATCTTAAAAAACAAACAAACAAAAAACAAAAAAAGACACAACATCTTGAAGATAAGGACCATGTCTGTCTTGTTCATTGTTTTATGTCCAGGGACAATTGCCGTGTTTACTATAGCTGGTTTGGCATACATCTGTATTTACTATCGTCTGGCACTCTGTCAGTAGTGCCCTTTATTCTCAAAAGTGGACAATAAGTTATAGGGTTATATTATAAATAGCTGATGCTCAGTAAATACTTTTTGACTCAATTTAGTAAAAACTCAGTGATTTAGACTCCCGATAATCGTTATATTTAAGTAACAACACTTTCTCACCTCTCTGCTCAGGGAAAAGGCAAATGATGGGGAGAAAACACAGGCATTTAGTTACAGAAACAGCATTCAAAGTATGCCCGAAGTTGAATGTTCATTTAACTCAATTTCTTAAACCTCTATGTGCCATGAGAACAAATGATTATCTTGAAACACTAAAGAATCTTTGGTTGCCAAAAGAATGTTATTTTCTGTATGCTTGAATTATTAAGAAAACAAGATGTATATATACAGTTATTACTTTTAACAAGGCATAAAACTTAAGTTTTTTGTTTAAAGTTGAAATCTTAATATTAATCCTTTCATGTTCCTACTGATATTATCATATTATTGGATTTAGGATTATTGATACAATATAGACAGGATGTGTATAGAATCAAAATGTTCTTTTTGCACTATTTTTCTCTCAGTGAGATAATAGTGGTCTGTCTTGCCAGTACACCGGGGCTGCTATGAAGCTAGCTCTTCATACAAATTTAAGAGTACATTTGAGAGTGATTATTATTATTATTTCTTTTTCTTGAGAGAGAGAGAGAGAGCATGCAAGTGGGGAGAGGGACAGATGGAGAGAGAGAGAGAGAATCCCAAGCAGGCTCCATGTTCAGCATGGAGTCCAAAGTGGGACCCAATCTCACAACCCTGAGATCAAAACCTCAGTCGAAATCAAGAGTTGGACTTTAACTAAGTCACCCAGGTGCCCTGAGTGATTACAGAGTGATTATTTAAATCCCGTGCCTCTGAGAGCAGAAATCTGCGCATGTTTTAAATTCTAAGGCTTAAAGAGACAGAATGGCTTTCAGATTTATTCCCTAAGGGGAGAAGGAGGTGCAGAATTAGGGATGAGGTGATGAGAGGTATACAGATCCCTCCCTCACCAAATTGTGAAAACTGTCATCCCAGCTTCTATTTTGGGAATTGCTAATAGGAGAATGAGAAAAGGGTGTCCTGTTCCTCAGGTGCACTGGTGGAAAAATGGGTTTAAAACAGTACATTGATTGTGTTAGTATATATAAAGAAGGAATATGTCAGACTGAAGGGG
This sequence comes from Ailuropoda melanoleuca, assembly GCF_002007445.2. Classification (NCBI taxonomy): domain Eukaryota; kingdom Metazoa; phylum Chordata; class Mammalia; order Carnivora; family Ursidae; genus Ailuropoda; species Ailuropoda melanoleuca. The sequence continues at coordinate 13,380 of NW_023211158.1, forward strand.
GTTTGGCTGGACTTAGGCCAAGAATTTAGAATTTAGGGCAGAAAAATAGTCACAGAGGCAGACTGTGATCACTAGACAATGTACAGAGATGAATCAATCATCAGGCTACACCAACATCACAGTCGGTCCTTGAAAACTGTCCACCTTTGCTCTGATTCTGTGCTTATCATGCAAATTTCCGATTACTAATACCTGACTGCCAGGGTCTTGAGGCACTCTGTGTGGCAGAAGGAAAGATTTCGTGTGATTAGAAAGGTCTGTCTCCCTATCGTGCATTAGCGTATTTACCCCTGAGTTGAGTATATGCAATCTGTGAGTTTGGCTTGTTAAAGTCAGCCACTCTGCAACTCCAGGGCTCTGACAGTTCTGAGGCCGTTCTCCAAAAAGTGGTCAGTTTATGAAGTTAATGTCAAATTCTGAAACCTTGTGGAAGAGTGTCATCCAGCCTTCTTCAGACACCTCAGCCTTATCAAATCCACTTATTCTTTCTTGGGCCTTTCCCCAGTGATCACTTCTTTTGGAATTACTTGGAAATCTAGAAGTGAAAGTAGTGATATTAATCTAGTAAGTGCAACATTCAAGCCTACCTGGAAAAAATAAATGTAAAATTGCTAGCTATTTTAGTCACATTTTCTATATAATAGCCTGGTAATGGAGAAGTATTTGTATTCTTATATTTTTCCCTCTTTTTTACCTTTTTGATTAATAGAACTCCTTCATCTCTTTTCTCTTGGTCAGTGAAGTGTCCTCCTTCTACCTGGTCACCCAAGCCAGAAACCTGGCTGTATCCTTGTTCTTTACCTCTTCTTTTCCAACCATGTCCTGTTTTTTAGGAAGGCCCTCATCATTTTGAACCATTAGAATAGTCTCTCCCAATGATCTCTTTTTAACGTTGTAATCTGTCCTTTAGATTGTTACCAAAGTGGTAATAGTTTTAAAAGTGTATCTTTCAAAAACACAGTTCTGAACTTTTTTACTTTTCTATGTGAAAAGTAGGTGGCTTTTTATATTTTAACAGTGTAAACCCCGTATTCTTCTTCGGCATGGCATTCATGGCTCCTCATGCTCTGGCTGCTTCCCCCTTCCCCACTGACTCTTTCCTTCTCCCTTCCCCTCCTTTTCCCACTGCCAGTGCTAGTCACGGTGAACTAGTTCACGAGGCTGTTTGACTCCTTAGCACACTTGAACTTGCCATGTATGTGCTCCTTGTACTTGATCTGTCAGCAACATTCCACACTATACGCTCCCTCCATTTTGAGCACCTTCTTCCCTTGATTTCCATGACATCATTCCTTCTGGACTTCCCTCTTACCTCCCTGGTATTTCCCTCATTCTTTTTTGCTGGCCACTCCTCTTCTACTCAGCCTTTGTGTGCCAGATTTTCTTGGGGCTAAATCTTAGGTTCTATATTCCTCCTTAAGCCTACTAAATTTACTGTGTACTCATGGTTTACTGTAGGGATTTTTATATTTAGCAAAGGTATATAAAATCATTTCTAGTATAGCTAATGTATATTTTTCTCATAGCAATTTGGTTATCATAGTAGAGTAAGGATATCTATCCACAGTTTCAGCCTGTAAGAACTACCATAATATGTCAAAAGCACTAATTTTTAGACATTAGACTCTAGCTCCCATGTGTGCTTTCTACAGTTTGAGGGAGTAGTATTCTCCAGTGTCGCTCTGGTCCTTCATTCTGCTATTGCATAAAATAATTAGGTTTTAGCAGCCCTCCCAAAACATCCTTGCAGTTCATTGAGTAGCATTTGATGTTGTCTACACACCTTACTAAATTAAATGGAATAACTAGGTAGAAATTGTGGAAAGCTGTGATTTTTCATTTAGAAGAAAATTTTTCTTCAGGGAAATAAATTGGAATTGGTAGATGAGACTCTCTGTAGTGTTTATTACAGTCCAGGTCCCTGCCAGGAAATTATTCTGAAGAAAGTAAAAAATATTTTTAAAGGAAAGAACTATTAAGTAATGAAGATGTAAACTTTTCAGTGATGAGTGATGTGCTGAGTGCTTATTGGAATTGCTCAACCTGAATAGCTTGCTTGTCCTGCTATTTCCTGGCATTCCATTTATAATACTCAAGAAATAACAATCTTTGCAAGCTGTAAAGGGTTAATGCACAAGTCTGGTGGGACTGCTACATCGATACTGAAGAAGTGGCCTATGAAGAAGTAATAATGACATTGCCATAGTTCAACAGAAAGTGTTAGCATGGAGAAAAAATTTAACCCTTAATATAGTTAATCTCTAAAATGAGATTAGAATAATATTGCGATAGGCATCTTACATAATTGAGCACAAGCAGGTATTTTCATTGGCATTTTATTTTTTCTAATCTTGTGTGGAACAGAAGAAATTGAGAACTGTCCCTTTAATAAAACCCTGTTTACCTATCCTCTTCTAGTAGGAGTGGCTTAGGAACCTGTAGAGTGAGGTATAACTACCACTTCTGCATTCTGACCTGCAACCTTGGAAAGAGTGCTGATACTACAGACCAGGAAGTGACAAATAATGTGCTTTAAACTCAATAGAGCATGTCTTTCATAAGGAAAAGCCTCTCATAACAAAATGAGAAGATTGAAGCAGTGATTTCACATAGTTGTCGTTAAGTATTTGGAACTCTGCTGCAGATAAAGACTGCAGAATACTTAGAATACGAAGCTTTCTGGGCCAGAAATTGATCTTCTGACTTTTGAGTCTTATCTGATTGCTATTTGGTTCATCTTTATTTTGTTGGAGTACTCTCTTCAGGCTGAACCGGGGAGACCCTCCATTGTTTGCAGGTAGGTGGTCAGCCTTTGTTTAAAATTTAGGTTGTTTTTTAAAATAACCTAATTCGGAGAATTATTATTATTCAGAGAAATATGAATATCAGTCTGGGTATATGTTTCAATGTTTAAATATTTAGCATGACTACAAATAACCACATTTTTTGTGTCTTCTGACTAACTTTGTAGAAAAAGTTATTTTTAACAAATTAGCAGATCTGTAATATGGTGAATTTAAAAAAAGATGGTTAAAAAAATGGTGAACTAAATGAGTTCTATTTTGTTTTCCATTAATTTATATATATATATACACTTTATATATATATGTATATGAATATATATATACACACACACACTTTATACCTTTATATAAGGTGTATTTACCTTTTATATTTGTATATTTGTATATATAAATATATACTTTATAAATACTTTATGTATGAGTTCATATATATATATACATATATATGAACTAATAGATTAAAAAGTATATTACCCTATTTACTGTTAACTTCCTGATAGTATTTGATAATATATTTTAAACTTTAATTTATGTAGTCAAATAAAAATTATGTTTTTGTTGTTAATATTTTACGTCTAAGTTTAATGTCTTTCACTCTTAGGAGGCAGCCTGAATATTTATCATTGGTTTATCTATTTCCTTTAGTATATTTTTGGAATACTTTGATATTTATTATTTCAGAGAAGTTTTTATAAAAGGTTAACCTTCCATAAATATATTGAAATATTTCTTGTTTCTCTTTATAAAGTTAACTGTCCATTTATGACACTAGAAGTATTTCAAAGATAGTGCCTTTGAGAGACTGAGTTACTAATATGAGCTAATTGCTATTCACAAATGGCTTTTCTGGTGTGGGAGTCAGAAAAGAAATGTGTGGGGGTACCTTTAAGATCAAGGACAGTGGTTCCTTAACTTTCTCTGCCACTAGTGATCTTTTTTATTTTTCTTTTATGGACACTAATCTTCAAAAGACTTTGCCCACCAAACAAGTGGTGTATACTAAATAATAGAATGTTAGAACATTATCGTTTATTAGACACACATTATTTACAATGAGAGCTTCTTGTCAGCCTTAGATAAAACTCTAGGCTAATGTAATTCAGACCCAAAGAGCCCTGACATTTTACTTAGCTTGAATAACTTTATTGTAGTAACTGTTTGGATATTTTTGATTTTTTAAAGTACTGATAATATCTGATTTTTCATCAATTACTCTTGTGGAAACCTAGTAGTATGTGTATGGCAAATTGAAAACTAGTGGTCTAGCGTAGAAATTTTGTTCTTAATCTCTTTGAGATTCCATGAAGTATAATGAAGGTCATCCTAGTGTAATGTAACAAAGATTCCATAGCCACCAGACAGGCAGAAGAAACAAGGAGAAAGAAAAAAAGAAGTGGCATTTGTCAAGGGGAGTATCAGGGAGTAATTTAAGGCATATGTATGTTTTGGCCTCATTAAATCTCCCTATCTTTATTTTCCGATTTAAAATCTGACTAAAATTTTTTCGACTTAAATTTTTTACTCCAGTTAGGTCAATAAACTATTAACCGACTTCTAAACAAGTATTACCTGGGACACCTGGGTGACTCAGTCAGTTAGGTGGCCAACTCTTGATTTTGGCTCAGGTCATGATCTCAGGGTCCTGGGATCAAGCCCTGCGTTGGGTTCTGTGCTCAGTGGGGAGTCGGCTTGAGGATTCTCTCTCTCCCTCTCTCTCTTCGCACCCCCCACATGAGCATGCACACTTGCTTTCTCTAAAATAAAAATTAATAAACCTTAAAAAGAAAAAGCAAGCATTACCTATGTTCTTTATGTATTTATTCTGTATCTGGTGTTGGTTTCCCTCTCTCAAAATTTCCTCATTTCTTCATTTTTCCTATTCATGTCCTTCCTTCAGCTCTGCTGAAGA
>NW_023211159.1:0-563 GCF_002007445.2 Ailuropoda melanoleuca
TGTTAGTTGTGTCTCTAGATTGCTCGGTATGTGCTGAGTCATTAAATTTCCGTTTTTCCTAAGTCAGCTTGGCTTAAGTTTCTTAGTCTTGCAATCAAAAGAGGCCTTGATACCATTTGTTGAACTAGAGCCATATTTAAATGTGTCTGTCCTTTCCCTCCATTTCCAATCCAAAATTAGGCTGGCTGCATTGACCATTTTGCATTTAACTGAGGCAACAGGGCAGAAGAAAGATCATGATGTTGGGGACCCCAGTGGGAAAGCCAGGGCTTGGTGTGGTACTCACTGTAAGAAGGGATTCCATAGGCTTGTGCTGGAGGCGGGTAGGTGGTGTAGGGGGCAGCTTGCTGGATCCCCGCACTGTACTGTGTCTGGCCGTAGGCTGCCATGGCCGGGGCGGTCTGGCTGGGCAGGACGTGTGGGCAAGGTCTGCATGGAAAGAGAGAAGATTCAATCTTTAATCCTAGCCCAGTATCTCTTCCCCCTTATTTTCCTTTGGGTATTTACTCTTTCCAGGGCAGAGACAACTTACATGTTTATCAAATCCCACTTCATTTTCCTCT
>NW_023211160.1:0-563 GCF_002007445.2 Ailuropoda melanoleuca
TTTTTTTTTAATTTTATTTATTTATTTATTTGAAAAGGACAGAGAGAGAAAGAGAGTGCAAGCAGGGGGAAGGGCAGAGAGGGAGGGAGAGAGACAGAGAGAATCTCCAGCAGACTCCACGCTGAGTGTGGAGGCCAACGAGGGAATCGATCCTACACCCCGAGCCCAGGACCTGGGCCAAAACCAAGAGTTGGACGCTCCACTGACTGAGCCATGCAGGTGCCCCCGTTTCCACCACTTTGTATCATGGGAGCTGGAAGGCTCAGAGCTGCGTTTCTCCGACTCCTTGCTTTCACGGGATACCAAAAGTGAGTTGGGGTCTGGAACAGAGGCACGTGTGCAATACGTGGAAAGTGCGGGGACGCTCTCGCCTGCGGTGCTGGTGGGGGGATGTGCGTGCACCAACCCCCCCTCTCCAGCCCCACGGGCGTGAGGTTAGAGAATTTAGGAAGCAATTGTGACCGTGGCCTAGTCAACCGCGTAACCAAATAATCATATCTAATTAGATATTATTAACGAATATTAACTCTAAGAAGAACAAGGACACAAGAAACGAAATGTAA
>NW_023211162.1:0-563 GCF_002007445.2 Ailuropoda melanoleuca
AATGGGATGGATTCCCTAATTTCTCTTCCTTCAGTCTCATTATTCGTGTATAGAAATGCAACTGATTTCTGGGCATTGATTTTGTATCCGGCCACACACTGAATTGCTCTATAACTTCTTTTTTTTAAAATAAGCATCACAAAAATGTACTTTAATGTCTAAACATAAACAAGAAGTTATTTTTTCATAGAGTAGTTGTTCAACAAGTAGTTGTTTTTTCATAGAGTCTTACAAATTTCATAGGGCTTTTACAAATGGTCTTACGTTATTCCTGGTCTCACAAATTTACTGATTTACTCTCACTGATTTATTTAAGTTATTATGAATAAGAATAAAATAAGCAGAATTTTCATATTTTACCAAAAGCTTCACAAATACTGCAAGCACGAGATGTTTCAAGCATAGTTTTGTAAAGCTAAAAAAAAATCTATTAAGTTTAAATTTATAAAGGACAGTTTTGTTTTGATCAAATCAAAATAATGCATAGACAGACTAAGCATTAAATAGAAGACCAGTTAAAACAGAATAAGAGCCATATTAAACTATTTAATTATAACTATAAT
>NW_023211163.1:0-563 GCF_002007445.2 Ailuropoda melanoleuca
AAGCCCAATTGCTAAATCCACCCCTCTTCCAGCCCCCAGGAAGATTTTTATCTGGACCTTTTAAATGTTTTCTCCCAGTCTAAGTTCATCTCTAACCCTTTGAGAAAATAGGGATTAAGCAAATGAAGTGTCATCTTGACCAATACCGAAAAGCCTGCTTTACAGAGCAAAGAAGTAAAGGTCTAATTCTCTAGAAGAATTAAAAAAGACAGCTCAGAGGCCTTTCCTCAGAGAGGCTAAATGCTAATTCATGGTTACTCTAAATCTCAACATTACTGGATGCATTTCCTTTTATTCAGGAAGAGATAGTATTAAAGGTGTCAGAAATCCTGAAAATGTATATGAGATACACATACCAAAGCCTAGTTCAGAGCAAGGAATTACCTTCCAGGTAATACCTTTGGGGTGGATGGAAGGTTTTAGGCCACACATTTGTATTCGATTATGCCAAAAGATCCTAAGGTGATTTGACCTCTTTATGTGCCTCTGGATAAGGAGCCACAGGAGAAACAAGGCCCATCTATCACCCAGCCTACAGGAAGGATCTTATAAACTATTTCACC
>NW_023211164.1:0-563 GCF_002007445.2 Ailuropoda melanoleuca
AAGGAAGGAAGGCCTTTAGGGAAGCCTGGGTGACTCAGTCAGTTAAGTGTCTGCTTTTGGCTCAGGTCATGATCTCAGGGTCCTGGGATGGAGTCCCACATCGGGCTCCCTGCCCAACCAGGAACTTTGCTTCTCTCTCTCTCTCCTTCTGTGTGCTCTCTCTCTCTCTTTCAAATAAATCTCTCTCAAATAAATAAATAAATAAATCTTTAAAAAATAATAATACTAAAATAATGTCATATAAGCATCTATGAATAATTACAACAATAATTTTAAAATTGAGGGTGCCTCCTGATTGGTTACATGGGAATAACATGTTGATCTTAACAGCACTACCAAGAACCCACATCCAACAGATAATTTGAACATACAGTAGAAAGAAACTCAACAGCTGTGTCATTAAAGAACACTTTTTTTCCCCATAGCTTTATTTTCTTGAAGATTCTCCAGAGGTATTTCTGCATCACAACTTATGTCTTAAAAAACACCAAGGTTTTTTTGACTGTTTCCTTGGCTGTGCAGAAGCTTTTTATCCTGATAAAGTCCTATAAGTTCATTTTATC
>NW_023211165.1:0-563 GCF_002007445.2 Ailuropoda melanoleuca
AAGGCAGGAAACAACAATTGTTGGAGAGGATGTGGAGAAAGGGGATCCCTCCTACATTGTTGGTGGGAATATAAGTTGGTAGAGCCACTCTGGAAAACAGTGTGGAGGTCCCTTAAAAATAAAATTGGTTTTAAAGGCATTGGATGGCTGCCAATGCAGTTAGGTTGTGAGGGTCCAAAATCTGGGAGAGAAAGGAAGTGTGGAGGAGAAGCTGGTATTCAGTATCGCTTTCTATCATTTGTAAGCAGAAGCTTAAAAGCAAGAAGCCAATCAGAGTGGCCATGGAGAGCCCCAGATGCAGTGCAAAGATTTAGAAGGTCTCAGAGAGCTGGGATTCAATCTGGAGCCAGCAGTAAAGAGAGGCCGGAACAAACTTCCACTTGCAAACAAAGTAGGACTTTCATGTGAGTTCTCCCAAAGGACAGCCTGGGACAGGTCTTATGGGTGGTTAATGGGGAGGGGTGGAGGTGATCCTTGGAAGCCTCATGAAGGCCTGAATGTAGAGGAAAGAAAGAGGAGGAGCCAAGGTAAGTATGCATTCTAAAGGTCACCTCTGTTGACAG
>NW_023211168.1:0-181 GCF_002007445.2 Ailuropoda melanoleuca
AGGCTTTGAATGCCATACTCAATGAGTTGGACCTCATAGATATATATAGAACACTACACCCCAGAACCAAAAAATGCTCATTCTATTCTAATGCCCATGGAACATTCTCAAGAATAGACCATGTTCTGGGACACAAAACAGATCTCAACCGATACCAAAAGATTGAAATTATCCCCTGAAT
>NW_023211168.1:449-1125 GCF_002007445.2 Ailuropoda melanoleuca
AGTTTTTATATTCTTACCTCAAGAAGCTGGAACAGCAACAGAGGGACAGGCCTAATCCACTCACGAGGAAGCAGTTGACCAAAACTAGAGCAGAAATAAATGAATTAGAAACCGGAAGTACAGTAGAGCAAATCAACAGGACTTGAAGCTGGTTATTTGAGAGAATCCATAAAATTGGTAGACCACTGGCAAGACTTATCCAAAAGAAAAGAGAAAGGACCGAAATTAATAAAATTATTAATGAAAAAGGAGAGGTCACGACCAACACCACTGAAATCAGAAGGATTATTAGAAATTTTTATCAACAGCTATATGCCAAAAAACTAAGCAATCTGGAAGAGATGGAGGCCTTCCTGGAAACCTATAAACTACCAAGANCTAATCCACTCACGAGGAAGCAGTTGACCAAAACTAGAGCAGAAATAAATGAATTAGAAACCGGAAGTACAGTAGAGCAAATCAACAGGACTTGAAGCTGGTTATTTGAGAGAATCCATAAAATTGGTAGACCACTGGCAAGACTTATCCAAAAGAAAAGAGAAAGGACCGAAATTAATAAAATTATTAATGAAAAAGGAGAGGTCACGACCAACACCACTGAAATCAGAAGGATTATTAGAAATTTTTATCAACAGCTATATGCCAAAAAACTAAGCAATCTGGAAGAGATGGAGGC
>NW_023211169.1:0-2077 GCF_002007445.2 Ailuropoda melanoleuca
AGAGTGTATCCTAAAATTAAACCACAGCATCTAAATTTGTGACTATTTTATTGGAGTTGAACGGAGTAAATCGAGTTTGCAATAGTTAGACCATGGTTTCTGGATTGAGGCCTTTTGGGAACAGGGATTCATAGCTGCTATTGGTATTTTCTTCCTCCGCTCCCCCATTATGCAGTTCTGCCTCAGTTCTGTGCCGTGAGTTAGTAACACCCTGCTAGCACCATTTGGAGATAGCACTTCTGAGGGTGAGCCTGGTATTTCCTTAAATGACTAACAAAATGTATTTTCCTTCTTTCTCTAAGGGCCCTATATGAGTCCATCAGAAAACAAAACAAAACAGACAAAACAAGATAAAAAAANAAGATAAAAAAAGTGGTTCTAGGTCATCTAAAAGTAGCCCATCTGTGTATGCGCGCATGTACACACGTGCGTATACACACACGCATGCGCACGTATGCAGACACATACACACACACACACAAATCCATGAGTTTATACTGATACCTTTGTTTCTGATCCAACACCATAGAATTCATTCTACCTAGTCTCCCCCTTTCCTAATCTGTAATTCCTNAGGGCCCTATATGAGTCCATCAGAAAACAAAACAAAACAGACAAAACAAGATAAAAAAAAGTGGTTCTAGATCATCTAAAAGTAGCCCATCTGTGTACGCGCGCATGTACACACGTGCATATACACACACGCGCGCGTGTGCACGCACACATGCAGACACACACACACACAAATCCATGAGTTTATACTGATACCTTTGTTTCTGATCCAACACCATAGAATTCATTCTACCTAGTCTCCCCCTTTCCTAATCTGTAATTCCTCTGTCTGACGGAGATAGACCTTGCCTTCACCGTCCGTAATAGATTTACGTTGTGTTCAGTCTTACTACACACATAAAATAGTTTCGGAATTGCTAACTCGTACCCGTGAAAGACACAGTTTACTTGAGTATAATATTTGTGTACATTCTTTTCATTTATATAGACAAAATACCATTTCCCAAGTTACTCAGGGTAATTCTTTCCTTTTCCACTCCCTTCTGTGTGGTTTTGTTGTTCATTAGTAATGCAGTAAGTTTCATCCGTTGCTGTTTGTATTCCATTTTGCACCCCCAACCCTCAATAACCAGGTTTAGAGTGTTAGTTACAGAGGGGTTCGTGCTTATCCCCGGTTTCACTTTCTGTGGTTTCAGTTACCATGGTCTATCATGGTTAGGAAGCGATGATCTGCCTTCTGACGTATTGGCAGAAAGTCAAGTGTAGCCTAATGCTATGTCACAGTGCCTGCGTTGTTCACCTCACTTCATCTCATTACGTAGGCATTTTGTCATCTCGCATCATCACAAGAAGAAGGGTAAGAACAGCGCAACAGGATATTTTGAGAAAGAGAAACCACATTCACAAAACTTTATTACAGTATATTGCTATTATTGTTCTATGTTATTATTAGTTGTTGTTGTTAATGTCTTACTGTGCCTAATTTGTAAGTTGAACTTTATCATAGGTATCTATGTATAGGAAAAACCACAGTAAATAAAGAGTTCAGTATTATCCATGGTTTTAGGCATCCACTGGGATCTTGGAACATATCCTCCATGGATAAGGAGGGATGATTGCAGGAGGATTGATATTATAGTCAAGGTGAGCCTGGTTGATGGGTAGAAACTCTACGCTTAGAAGAACGGAATTGACTTGTAAATTCCTTTCCTCTCCTGTCTGTAATTTACCTGGATTCTGGAGAGAAGTTGCAATGTGACAACCTGAAATCCACAGCCACAGCGTACTGCTTTGCAGTCTTTTCCCTTGACCATTTTCCCCACCCCATTTCCTGGTCTCATTTTTATACGAGTTTCTAATTAAGAGAAAAACTGGTTCTAGGACTCCTCCCTAATGCTTTTAATTTGGAAGGAGATCGGAATGAAGTCAAAAGGCTAAAAGGTAGGAAGCGGGTGGGTGGAGGCACCACAGCCAAGGGTGAGAATAATTTATAAAATAGATAATAGAGATTTCTATACAACTGATGGTCAGTGATATTCGTATTAATTTAGCACTAACACAATGA
>NW_023211170.1:0-771 GCF_002007445.2 Ailuropoda melanoleuca
TATATGAGTCTTATTGATCGACTAACTGAAGTACTCCATGACAATGCTATTTAGCATACATTTTGTGTAGGGAGGAGTTTTTCAGGGGACTTTAAGTGACACAAGAGAATCTTACTAGTGCATTCCCTACGTAACAAGCTGCAGAGTGAGAAGTTAATGTACCTTCTAATACGACATTCCCATTCCACCCTTGTGAGCAACCCTTTCTCCTGTCTCCCATTACTTTCCCCTTATGTGTCCTTTAGAGAAGATTTCCACCGACCTTACTGAAACCTATTTTAGTTTGAAAGGCTATCTGGACCTTTCCCAGGGAACCTAAAGCACTCCACCATGGCCCCTGATAAAGGTTTGCGTCCCACTTCATACATGTGAGTGTTGTTTTCATGTTTCTATAAAGTAAACATACACTTTTAACAGTGGTTGGTGTGTAATAGATACCCCATAAGTTAGAGAAATATATTCCAGTACGAGTCATATTGTAGCCCCAGTTAAGAGATGGAAAGTACAGAGGATGAAGAATTGGCATGAATTCTGCATGTGGAGAGAGGACACCTTTCCTGGGTTGCCCAACTGACTCCCTAGATTTAGAAAAATCACTTATAACTGTTTATTTTCCTGGTTATCTGCAGATCTCCATTTCTATTTANACATTTCTATTTATCCCCAGTTTTATTTCCACCTACATGAGCATCTCAAACGGATTTCTTTGTCTGTGTTGTGAGAGTGTCCTCACTGACCTTTTAATTGCAATTAGAAACAAGTAAGGCCAAT
>NW_023211171.1:0-563 GCF_002007445.2 Ailuropoda melanoleuca
ACACATATTAGATTATTTGTTCCAGCTCTGTGTGAAGTGCTGGTGGTATTTTGATAAGGACTAATTTGAATGTGTAGATTGCTTTGGGAGGCATAGACATTTTAATAATATTTGTTCTTCCAATCCATGAGCATGGAATGTTTTTCCATCTCTTTGCACCTTCCTCAGTTTCTTTCATAAGTGTTCTACACATTTCGGAGTACAGATCTTTTACCTCTTTGGTTAGGTTTCTTCCTAGATGCCTTACGGGTTTTGACACAATTGTAAACAGCTAAGAGATACATTAAACCTGGTTACATCATTCATCATCAGGCAAAAACAAATCAAAACCACAATGAGATAGCACCTCACAGCAGTCAGAACGGCTAAAATTGACAACTCAGGAAACAACGGATGTTAGGCCAGATGCAGAGAAAGGGGAACCCTCTCACACTGTTGGTGGGAATGTAAACTTTCAGACACTCTGGAAAGCAGTATGGAGTTTAAAAAAATTTTTAAAAGAGCTACTGTACCACGCAGAGATTGCACTGGTTGGTATTTATCCAAAGGATATCAACACAGTG
>NW_023211172.1:0-563 GCF_002007445.2 Ailuropoda melanoleuca
GATGCCGACCTCCCATAGGACCAAGTGTCCCGGCGAGGTCTGATGAATGAACACGTGGAGAAAGGCCCAACGTGGCTTCGTAAGCAGCTTTCTAGCAGACGGGCAAATACCCGCAGGTTTGGAGTGGGGAAGTGGCGCCGACCTAAAACAGAACACCTGGCACTGGCTGGGTGGCGCCTGAGAGCTTCGAGAGTCCCTTCCCCTGCATGTGCACACCCATTGCCCATGACCACCTCACCAGCAGCCGGCTTCCACCCTCTTCCTGCCAAAAAGGAATCTGGGCTCCTAGCGGTGAAGTCACTCCTCCAAGGTGACCGCAACAGTGCGAGGCCAATTCTAACACCCAAAGGGAAAAGCCAGAACTGTCCCTGGGTGGGCGACGGTGCTGGAGTTCATTCTGGGTTGTCTGGGGGAGCTGACCATACAGATCTGGAAACAGCTCCAGGTTTCACTAACCATATACGTGAAGCAGCAAACAGCTTTGTAGCTATGCAACGTGACGGTGAACCGCACGGGCTCTCGAGGCAGGCAGCCCTGGGTGCCAATCCCAGCTCTGACACTGG
>NW_023211173.1:0-563 GCF_002007445.2 Ailuropoda melanoleuca
GGTACTTACTGGGGAGGAGAAACCAAAACAGAACAGGTCAGAAATGGAGACGGGAGGATCTAAAACGAAGTGAAGTAACTGATGTCACAGGGCTGGCTCTGCAGGTGACAACGACATTCTTAGAAGGGGACTGCCTGCAGGTTCCTCAGTGCCTCTCCCCGACTGGCCACTGTGCACACATCCTCCAGACGGTGTGCTAATGGAGGGCACGAATTAGGACACAACCTGTCTACGGGTTATGGTGCCCACGCTGTGCTCATCTCTGGAAAACATCTGATAGTCTTTCACCTTTTCCTGGAAGGTGAGGCTTCTGGTGATACATTTGATTTCAGCTATGCTACATTTGTTCTTCTTTCCATCCAAACTGGATTTCCAGACCCAATGTAACTAGACTGAGAATCCTTCCAATACTAACTCTCCATACAACCATGAGGATAATTAGAAAATGAAATAACTGCATGTTGCAGGCATGGGAAAAAAACCACAACCCAAACTCGACCTTGGGCTTAATTTCTCAAAGAGCCCGGCAGACTTGCTTACAGCAGGAATGCATCAAAGGCAGA
>NW_023211174.1:0-563 GCF_002007445.2 Ailuropoda melanoleuca
CATCAAATATACTGTTGACTCTGTTTCTATTAGATACGCTTAACCAAATTTTTCAGAATATTCACTATTTTTAGAAAAAACTTTAATCTGAAGACAAATGTATAAACTCTCCAAAAAACATTTATCCAATTTTCTGATTTAATTGTTCGATATAAGATGAAAAGTGGGAGACACCTAATTGACCAAGTTGTTCCAATGTCAGTTTTAAGATTAATTGTAGTAACAATTCCCCAAATGCTCTCTTCTCTTTGTATTTACATATTTGTATTTATTTTCTTCAGATCTGAAGTGGCTGTAATATTGTTTTGACCTCAATATTACTACCACTATTTAACTAACACCTATAAGGTACATCATCTATGCTGGATACTACTCAAAGTGCTTTGTATATATTACTCATTTTTTCCTCATGACATTCTCATACAGATATTATTACCTTCATTATAGAGATAAAGAACGAATCACAGGAAAGATAAGTGACTCATACAACTGATAATTGACTATAATGGAAGATATTGGATGAAGATGGCATATTAATCAAATGTCTTTTAATATTCTTCCCA
>NW_023211175.1:0-563 GCF_002007445.2 Ailuropoda melanoleuca
TTTAAATGCTATCTCTATGCTAATCTATCCCAGATTTAATCTCCAGCCTCCACTTTCCCCTGAACTCCACACACCTATTCAATTCCTCCTCAGCATGTTTACTCACCTACTAATAAGTACTTCGAAATGAATATATCCTATATTTAACACTTTATTCCCATGCTCACCCCAAATATACTAATACCCGAGAGTTTTCTGTTTCATTAAATGGTTCCAACATTTACTAGTTGTTCAGCTGAAAAAAACCGAGGAGCTGTCATTGGTTCTCTGTTGTTCCCACCGTTTACATCAAGTTTATTAACAAACCCAATTGGCTCTACTTCAGGGAATACCACTTGCCACCATCTAACCACCATCCTATTTCAAAGAGTCATCGTCTTTCTCCTGTCCTTTTTATTAGTATATACCATTCTTAATGCTGCCACATAGTCTCCACACAACATACAGAGTAAGACTTTTAAGATAGCATATCAGATCACAACACTGTTCCACTCAAAATTCCCCAATGGCTCCATAATATTTAGAATAAAGCCAAAGTAACTGGCAAGGTGCATAACTGCACA
>NW_023211176.1:0-563 GCF_002007445.2 Ailuropoda melanoleuca
TTTCTTGGGGTGCAGGAGGGGTTCTGGCCCACTCTGCTTTAAGTAGAACTAATGTCTGTTGCCTTCCTGCCTTCCTTTGCTGTCTCTCTGTCTCTCTCTCCCTCCCCCCACCCCTTTCTTTCTTACATTGGGCTTCTGCACACGTCCAGTGTTTTGCAAACTTCTTGTTTGCAAAAGGGAGTCCTCCCCATCTCTAAAAGCAGCTCACAACAGTTGAGCGTGTTCAGAATGTTGGTAATGAGCCCTCCTGTGCTGGACTAGGGTGACTCGGCCAGTGACCAGGACGATCTCGGGGTCCTTTGCCAGGTGAGCAATTCCAGAAGAAATTCCTGCTCCCACCACACCAGCTTCCAGCACGTCTCCTGCATTCCCAGTGTATCTGTTGGACCCCCCTGAGTCTGGGTCGGGGGCCAGCCTCAGCCTGTCCAGAGTTGTGCAGTTTGCCCGGAACATTCTGGGCAGAACAGAAAGTCGTTCATCTGAGCAGTGGCCACATCAGAATCGCCATGTTTCCAGAGGAGGGTCCTGGAGAGTTCTCGACCTGCGTCAGCTCAGCCTCCTCT
>NW_023211177.1:0-563 GCF_002007445.2 Ailuropoda melanoleuca
CTCACTAACGTCACACAACTTCCTGTTTCCTGGGCTTCCCAGGATCATGGGGAGATTGAGGGGTTGACTTTCCAAGTTTTTAGGAATGCCTTTGATATAGTTCCCTGGTGGTTTTTTTTTTTTTCTTTGTTGAATCCATCCAGTTTCTCTTAAATCTCCAGCTTCTCATCCATCCATTATAAACTCCCTTAAGCCAAGAACCACATTGGTTTCATAGGAGGCAAATTCCACTGGTACAACGTATAATACCTCCAGGTTTGTAGTGCGTGCTGCCTGAATGACACTCAGGGGCTCAACTTTGTGGCCCCTAAGACTGCTAAACTCAAAACGAGAGACGACGGAAGAGGCATGATCGCTCCCAGCATCTGGTCTGAGTGAAGGAATATCTTGGGCAGGGTGTGTGTATGTGTGTGTGTGAGAGTGTGTGTGTCGGGTGAGTGTGGGGTGCTGCATTGAGCTACGTCCTTTCGATACAGAAGAGCTACCAGTCTGTGAATCTTGGGAGACTACAAGGGTAACTGCAGGTGGGGAAACCATAGTCCAGAAAATTGTGTGTGTGTGTG
>NW_023211179.1:0-563 GCF_002007445.2 Ailuropoda melanoleuca
CTTTCATTTTTCTTAACTGTATCTCTTAGAGTCCAAAAGCTTTTCATCTGAATGAAGTCTATTTTATCAAATTTTCGTTCGTGTCGTATGCTTTCTGTATACTGTGTAAGAAACCTTAGTGTAACCAAAGATCACAAAGATTTCTCCTATTTTTTCTTCCAGAGGTTTTATAGATTTAATTCTTACATTTAGGTCTGTAATCCACTGAGAATGAATTTTTTTGTTTAATGTTGGGTAACGGTATAAGTTCATTTTTTTGGTACATGAATATACAATTTTCCAGTATGTTTGTTAATAAGACTATCCTATCTCCATTGACTTGTCTTCGTACCCAAATGACCATATCATTGTGGGTCTAGTTCTGGGCTTTGTTCTAGTTCCGTTGGTCTATAGGACTATCCTTAAGCCAATCTGGATTGCTGTAGATTTATGGTAAGTTTTGAAATCAGGTAGCGGTAAGTCTTCCAAATTGATTCTCCCTTTTCAAAATTGTTTTAGCTATTTTATGTCCACTGCCTTTCTATATAAACTTCTAAATCTGCTTGTCAATTTCTTTAAAAAAA
>NW_023211180.1:0-574 GCF_002007445.2 Ailuropoda melanoleuca
CCTGCTCAAGAATGACTCGATAAACCAGGAAATCAAAAAACAATTTAAACAATTTCTGGAGACCAACGAGATGAAGACACAACGGTCCAAAACCTATGGGATACTGCAAAGGCAGTCCTAAGGGGGAATACATAGCCATCCAAGCCTCACTCAAAAGNCAAGCCTCACTCAAAAGAATAGAAAAATCTAAAATGCAGTTTCTATATTCTCACCTCAAGAAACTGGAACAGCAACAGAGGGACAGGCCTAACCCACTGACAAGGAAGGAGTTGACCAAAATTAGAGCAGAAATCAATCAATTAGAAACCAGAAGTACAGTAGAGCAAATAAACATGACGAGGAGCTGGTTCTTTGAGAGAATCAATAAAACTGATAGACCACTGGCAAAACTCATCCAAAAACAAAGAGAAAGGACCGAGATTATTAAAATTATGACTGAAAAGGGAGAGGTCACTACCAACAGCATTGAAATTGGAAAGATTATTAGAAACTTTTATCAACAACTATATGCCAAAAAACTAAGCAATCTGGAAGAGATGGAGGCTTTCCTGGAAACCTATAAACTACCAAGACT
>NW_023211181.1:0-1278 GCF_002007445.2 Ailuropoda melanoleuca
ATAACCCAGTTACCCCATCCTTCCCCTCCAGCAACCCTCAGTTCATTTCCTATGATTAAGAGTCTCTATGGCTTGTCTCCCTCTCTGATTTTGCCTTGCTTTATTTTTCCCACTTGTTCCCAATGATCCTCTGTTTTGTTTCTTAAATTCCACATATGAGTGAGATCATATAATTCTTTCTCTGCGTGACATATTTCACTTAGCATAATATACTCTAGCTCCATCTGGGTCCTTGCAATTGGCAAGATTGCATTTTTGATGGCTGAGTAGTATTCCAGTGTGTGTGTGTGTGTGTGTGTGTGTGTGNGTGTGTGTGTGTGTGTGTGTGTGTGTGTGTGTATGTGTGTGTGTGTGCACACATATATATATACCACATCTTCTTTGTCCATTCATCTGTCAGTGGCCATCTGGGCTCTTTTAATAGTTTGGCTATTGTGGACGTTGCTGTTATAAACATTGGGGGGGAGGTGCCCCTTGGATCAGTACATTGGTACCTTTGCGATACAAACTTAGTAGTGCAATTGCTGTGTTGTAGGGTAGCTCTATTTTCAACTTTTTTGAGGAACCTCCATACTGTTTTCCAGAGTGGCTACACCAGCTTGCATTCCCATCAACAATGTAAGAGAGTTCCTTTTTTCCCCATTGTCTCCAACATCTGTCATTTATTGACTTGTTAATTTTAGCCATTCTGACTGGTGTGAGGTGGTATCTCATTGTGGTTTTGATATCTATTTCCCTGGTGAAAAGTGATGTGGAGCACTTTTTCATGTGTCTGTTGGCCATTTGTCTGTTTTCTTTAGAGAAATGTCTGTTCATGTCTTCTGCCCATTTTTTATTGGAGTTTTTTGTTCCTTGGGTGTTGAGTTTGATAAGTTCTTTATGGATCTTGGATACCAGTCTTTATCTGATAAGACATTTGCAAATATCTTCTCCCATTCTGTCAGTTGTCTTTTGGTTTTGTCCACAGCTTCCTTTCCTGTACAGAAGCTTTTTAGCTTGATCAAATCCAAATAGTTCATTTTTGCCTTCATTTCCCTTGCCTTTGAGACATGTCTAGCAAGAAGTTGTTGCAACCAAGGTCACAGAGGTTACTGCCTGTGTTCTCCTCTAGGATTTTGATGGATTCCTGTCTCATGTTTGGGTCATTCATCCACTTGAGTCTATTTTTGTGTATGGTATAAGGAAATGGTCCAGTTTCATTCTTCTGCATGTGGTTGTCCAATTTTCCCAATACCGTTTGTTGAAGAGTCTGTCTTTTTTCCATTGGATATTCTTTCC
>NW_023211181.1:1343-1558 GCF_002007445.2 Ailuropoda melanoleuca
TATTCTGTTCCACTGATCTATGTTTCTGCTTTTGTGCCAGTACCATACCATCTTGATGATTACAGCTTTGTAAAAGAGCTTGAGGTCCAGAATTGTGATACCGCCAGCTTTGGTTTTCTTTTCCAAAATTCCTTTCACTATTCAGGTCTCTTCTGGTTCCATACAAATTTTAGGATTATTTGTTCCAGCTCTGTGAAAAAAGTTGATGGTATTTT
>NW_023211182.1:0-563 GCF_002007445.2 Ailuropoda melanoleuca
ATTCATTCTTTACCTCCTCTTCCATTCAGTATTTAAGAGGTTTGTAAATGGGTGACAAAAAGGTGGCAGCAAATGGATTTGAAATGATACCCCAGTCTCATAAAATAGACTCTTTTTTTCAGAATATTTTTCTCTTATTAGTAGATAAACATATATATTTGCTTGCAGATTGACAAGTAAATCTCCATTTTATTTTCAGCTGATTAACCTTAGAATATGCTAACAATTTGTTTATACCCTTTAACATAGTATTTGTCTCTACTTATTTTATGCATTTGTTGATTTCTCTTGTATGTAATTATAAAATCATTTTTAAATAGGCACAGGTACATTAAAATATGTGCATGTATTTTGCGTATTTGTGTAGGTGTGCCTGTGTGTGGATGTGGATACACCCACAGATGAAAGGAGGTATATTTTTTTAAGACTAAACATAAGCCATCTTATGTTTCAGACTATACACTCAATTACTTACTGGCTAAGTTCATTAGCATTTCAGTAATGTAACACTTTAATTGTGCTATGAGATTGCTTTAATCTTCCTCTCCTCAGTAATGAGAAAT
>NW_023211183.1:0-563 GCF_002007445.2 Ailuropoda melanoleuca
TATAGTTGGCCTATGGTGCGTCCCAGAAGCACCACTAGTAGAAGGAGAAGCTTAGGAATTATTTTTTTCTTTTCTATTACACTTCTATTAATAAATTACAAAATTTCTTCCCAGTCAAAATTCAAATAAAGAAAATTGACACATCTTGATTGAGGACAGAACAGATGGGATAATATAGTTACGGGGTAGAAAGAATAAAAGCTATACTGTAAGACAGACATAGTGGAGTTCAAATCCCACATTACCCATTTATGAACCGTAAACATGACCAAATTGCTTGACCTCTCTGACCCTCAGATTTCTCACCTGTAAAATGGGAATTACAATACTTATCTTGAAGAATTGTTTTAGATAATCAAATGAGACAATGTACTTACAGTCTCTAGGGTAAGTCCTGGTACTTACTCAATGAATATTAAGTATCTCTTTTCTACTTTCTTCCCTAATTCTATTCTGAATCAGTGGGCAGGATTATCTTATATGATTGACTAAGTAACCTGAGAGATAGTCACTACTGTGATTGAAAACTAATACAGGAGTATTAGTCAAAAAATACAGGAGTC
>NW_023211184.1:0-563 GCF_002007445.2 Ailuropoda melanoleuca
AGAAGGCACTGGACAAGCTCTTGGAGCTTTTTCTACACAGGTTGTGTGACATGAGAACCCACATGCTTTTTGAATGGAATAAAGAGACATCATTCCAATAGATACATAATACCAGGCTCAGCAGGGACCCAGCCGCACTGAAGGCAGGACACACTCCTGAGTACTCAGCTCAAAGCCTGCTCCGAGGCCCTGGAAGGATATGATAAGCGCCTAATTCCCCGTTTTAAATCCTGTTTTGTTTCATGCACTAGGTTGCGTTTGTGGTTAAGGTGGCTTCAGCCGTGGCAGTGCTGAGGGCAGGAAAGTTGTCCCGCTCAGTGTGGTGCCGTGGAGTGAGCACTGGACAGGACTGGCTAAGGGAACCCACGGGCACAGAGTCTGTTCCCTAGATGTTTTCCTTATTCCTTGTCTGAGGGCACAGTGATCCACTGTTTGATGTTTCCAGAAGCACATTGCTCCCTTAAAATAATATTTACCGCAATAAATTAAACCAGTTGGATAAAGCCATTACCGCTCACTGCCAGCATTCCATTTCCCTGCCGCACTAGCTAGAGAATTTCGTC
>NW_023211185.1:0-563 GCF_002007445.2 Ailuropoda melanoleuca
AGAGAGGGAACACAGCAGGGGAGAGGGAGAGGAAGAAGCAGGCTCCCAGCAGAGGAGCCCGATGTGGGACTAGATCCCGGAATGCTGGGATTATGCCCTGAGCCGAAGGCAGACGCTTAATGACTGAGCCACCCAGGAGCCCCCAAATACTCTTAATTTATTTCAGAGTGTGGGAAAATACTTCTAATACTAGTGACTGTATAGTGATTTTAACTATTCTTGACAATTTTTAGCAATTCTGTTCTTTCCCTTAGCATGTGTTGATAGCTACTATGCTGGGCAGCGGGTTTAGACTACAGTCCAGGATGGGTATCATGAGGAGCTGATAGATTGTCCATAACTGGGGAAGAGAGGGGGTGGGCTGAGTGACAAAGGAAACTTGAAAGTGGTTCCTGGGGAGAGAGGATTCCAACATCAATGGGTGAAACCAAATCCTCAACTAAAGAGACTAAGTAAAGTCAATAATAATAAAAATGATAATAATAATAATTATTATTTTTACATTATCAATATAATAATATAATATTAATTATATTAATAGTAATTAATATGATAATAATAAT
>NW_023211186.1:0-563 GCF_002007445.2 Ailuropoda melanoleuca
AATTATGAAAGTGAAAACTGTTCAGTTTCCCTCTGAAGAGATACTTTACTATGCACTGAAACAGTTTCTTTTTTTTTTCTTTAATAATGCTAGTCAATTGTCATTTCTTAATACAACTCTGTGGCTACTCTGTGCAATTTCATAGCTCAACTACAACGTTCAGTGCAAAATACTTAATTCACATTATACTAACAGTGGAATTATGCAAAAAAAATCCATGTGAACCTAGTAAATAATAAAACAGCAAGTTGACTATGTTTTAATGGACTTTTAAACATGAGTTAATAGTGTTCTTTTCTAAGAATTATTTCTTCTTATGTTTGGAATTGCTGAGCTCTGTAAAACAGAAAAATGTTCTCTTTCCTACATCCTTCTAGTACACCACGTTTTACACAAAGCCACTTTGCAATGGCAATATTATCCCATATTGCCACCCTCCCATCTACCCACTTCTTGAAAGTTGGAGCAAACTTCATATTTTAAAACGAAGTTAACATTGCACAATTATAATGGCCCATTTATTTTAAGCTGTATGCTCATGACCATTTTATGAGAGCAGTAGA
>NW_023211188.1:0-563 GCF_002007445.2 Ailuropoda melanoleuca
AGAGAGAGAGATTTCTCCTTGTGTTTCTTTCATATCTCCTAAAACGTTCCCAGGACACTTGCTAAATATTTCTTGACTTGTCAAGATTCTGACAGATGGCCAGGAAGACAGACTCCCTTTCTCTGTTCCCGGGAATAAGCTCCGAGAGAGAAATCATTCTCAGAGACACTGGAAAGTCGCTTGGCTAGTGGGCTTTGTTGGTTTTGGTCTCGTGATGGATATGCTGACTGCTGCTTTTTTTGCCGATTCCAGGCCCCAGATCTTTGCCTCCAGAGAGCTGGAAATGGGGCCATTCCTATATCAGTGACTCAGCACTAAAAAAGTTCTCTGTCTCAGGTTCAAAATGAACTGCAAAATGCAAAAGAGACAATTCAGCAGAGGGGGAAGGTAAGCAGTGCGCACATTTTGCAACATCGAAAAAACATCCTGGCATGGAAATCTGGAAACTGGAGGCTAACGCTGCCAGTTTGGGGGTAGGAAATGTTATGTAGCTTAAAACCCTTTAGGAATATTTTATCAAAAGATCCATTCCCTATGATGTTATTTTGGGTATCTCTTTATAA
>NW_023211189.1:0-563 GCF_002007445.2 Ailuropoda melanoleuca
CACCAAACCCATCTCTGAATCAGGATTTGGCAGCTTCTCATTCCTCTTTTCATTGTGTTATCCTCTATGATGCTATAGATAGAAAAGGCAATAATCATGATTTTATAAACACAAAACAGAACACAAAAACTGCTACCAAATGTAACTCTTGCAGAGAGAGCTAGGCAGGCAGAGGGATGGGCCTTGAGTCTGGAGCCAGAAGTTACTGAATGTGGGTCCTGGCTCTGTCACCTGTGCACAGAGGGGACCCATTTCCCCACCTATAAAAAGGAGGACCAGAACATGACACCAGTCATTGTGTGTGCAAGAGCTCTGAGGCAACTGGGGGGCAGAACTGGGCTTAGAGCAGAGGGCTCAGGTGGAGGAAGGGGAAAGTTAAGCCTCAAGGGGGCCACTGAAAACACCAATGAAGTCCTCTTCTAAAAATCTTTCCCCCAAAGTGAGATCCCTCACTTCCTGGCTCTCAGTCACAGTAATATTAATAGTAAAAGCCATGATTTAATAGGTGTGTATGATAAGCCAGATGTTTCACACATACGTGATGTTATTTCTAGTCTTGAATC
>NW_023211190.1:0-563 GCF_002007445.2 Ailuropoda melanoleuca
GGGACCACAAAGGTGGGAGTTCTTGCAGAGGACTGGGAAACTCTGGCTTCTGTGGAATCAGTCACCCCTTCGAAATTCACCCCCTGCAGCCTGCAGCCAAGCACCCGATGGTGGTCCCCGACACTGCCTTTCGTGGCCAGAGACAGACCAAGTGCACGA
Organism: Ailuropoda melanoleuca; assembly: GCF_002007445.2. Taxonomy (NCBI): domain Eukaryota; kingdom Metazoa; phylum Chordata; class Mammalia; order Carnivora; family Ursidae; genus Ailuropoda; species Ailuropoda melanoleuca. Next base: position 160 of record NW_023211190.1, read on the forward strand.
GCAACAGGAAGAGCGCGGGGGCTGGCCGAGGCCCTCCACGCACCTTGTGGCCTTCGTCATCACGCCTGCTCAGCCAAGGCCAGCATGCCTGAGCTTCACCTGCGCTTCTCAAATCTCACACCAGGTCCTCCTCTGGCTCTAACGCAGAGCCATATAGGGAAGGAAGTCCTGGGAAATGTCCCCTACCTTAGGAGAGGCAGTGCCAAGTGAAGACAACAACATCCGTCTTAGAGTCGTGATGTCACACGCGAGTTCTGGAATCAGACATCTCATTCTGAACACGGCTCTGCCCCATCCCATCTCGGGAACCTTGACAAGTTTCTAAATTTCGAGAAGCGTCAGTTCTCTGTATGAAAAACGAAGGTAATAACAGAATGGATCTCATAAAGCTGGTGGGAGGATTA
>NW_023211191.1:0-563 GCF_002007445.2 Ailuropoda melanoleuca
CACTCCCTAGTGGTGACAACCAAACACGTCTCCAGATACTGCCACAGGTCCCCTGATGCAAACTCGCCCCTGGCTGAACACCACTGGGCCAGAACAGGTGTCTAGAAGGATTTCTTAAGCTGGTGCACACTCCATTCTAATGGGTAGAAGCCCATGATAGGCATACTCACGGGGCAGCTGTGGGGAGGAAGGGGGACACGGGCCAGGCTGGTCGTCTCCTACACACACCCTGGAGAGCTCATGGGGGGCACTGAAACACAGGGACTCCAGGATCTCCATGCTCCCGTCCGACTCTGACACCATTCAATTCAAATCAGAGGATTCTGCCAAGACCTTCAGTCCAGGGTCCCCTGCCCCTCAACCCCCGTCAATTTTCCGTGGGACACTGAGCAAGTCAATGTCTCTTTCCAGGCTCTCCCATCTGTGAAATGAGGTTATTGGACATTGAGACACATGTGCGAACTGATGAGTCCGTAAGTAATATAAAGCAAACACTGTGGCACAGCACGTCCTTTGCTTCTTCACCTTACACAGTCCTCAGATAACCCCGCGAGAGAGGTCTC
>NW_023211192.1:0-11177 GCF_002007445.2 Ailuropoda melanoleuca
CTCATGTTTCCGTATTCACCAAGGATGATGATAGTGCTAAGACGGTCCCGGTACGGTGTTGTTTCTCACGGGCATGTTTATGGCGTTTTGTTCCATCGCCACCACCAGTTTTGATAGGATTTACCCATGAACCAAACATTTCATTGGAAGCGGGTTTTATCCAAATTGTGCTTCTCAGGGCTGTGTTCGTCATGTTTCACTCACGGTACCAAAGCACCTTGATTCCTGTTCCACCTTCCATAAGGCCCCTGTGACTTCAAGGGCTTTATCCTCACACTTTTTTTCTTGGTTCTAAGTGCTGGATCCTTCCCAGGCCCATATACACAATGTGGAATTGGTGTCCCCATTAAGAGTGCTGCTGTTAGCTGGAGGTGTTTTCCTGGACGCTCTGGTTTATTACCAATAAGAAGGCCGTCGAATCCTCGAAATTCCTGAAAATTTTCATTCATATTCCCTTACTCATGAGAGATATTGTTCGTTGTTATTTCCCTGGATTGTGTGGTGTCTCAGAGACCAGTGTATGGCGCTGTCATCTGCATTCCACGACCACTTTCCCTCATGTTTCCCTCTTCCCGAAGGATGATGATATGGCTAAGATGGTTCCTGTACGGTTTATTTTCTGATGGATATGTTTATGGCCTTTTCGTTCCATTACCACAACCACTTTTCATAGGATTTACCACGGAAGAAAAATTTCTTTGGAAGCGGGTTTTTGTGAAATTTTGTTTCTCAGTGCTGTGTTTGTTGGGTTTCGCTAATGGTATCAAAGCACCATGATTCCAATTCCACCTTCCATAAGGCCGATGTGACTGGAATTGCTTTATCCTGACACTTTGTTTTTTGGCTCGAAGTGGTGGATCTTTCCCAGTCCCTTACACTTATGTGGAATCGGGGTCCCCATTGAGGAGTCTGATGTTAGGCGGAGGTGTTTTCCTGGATGCTCTTGTTTATTACCAATAGGAAGGGCACTGAGTCCTCAAAATTCTGGAACATTTTCATTCAGGCTCCCTTACTCATGAGAGATGATGTTCGTTGGTCTTTCCCTGGAGAGTGTGGTGTTTCAGAGACCAGTGTTTTGCACTGTCTTCAGGCTTCCACGACCACTTTCACCCATGTTTCCCTATTCACGACGGATGATGATAGGGCTAAGACGCTTCCTGTTCCGTGTTGTTTCTTGCGAATATGTTTATGGCCTTTTCTTTCCATTGCCACAACCACTTTTCATTGGATTTACCCAGGAAACAAAAATTTCATTGGACGCGAGTTTTGGCCAAATTTTGTTTCTCAGTGCTGTGTTCGTCAGTTTTCATTCATGGTACCAAAGCACCTTGATTCCTATTCCACCTTCCATAATGCAGATGTGGCTTGAATGGCTTTCTCCTGAATCTTTGTTTCTTCACTCTAAGTGGTGCATCCTTCCCAGTCCCATACAGCCAATGTGGAATTGGTGTCCACTTTGAGGAGGCTGATGTTAGACGGAGGTGTTTTCCTGGACGCTTTGGTTTATTACCAATAAGAAGGTCACTGAGTCCTCAAAATTCCAGAAACTTTTCATTCATGCTCCCTTACTCATGAGACATGCTGTTCATTGGTCTTTCCTTGGAGAGTGTGGTGTTTCAGAGGACCGGGGTTTGGGTTTCTCGTCAGGCTTCCACGAACTCTTTCCCTCATGTTTCCCTATTCTCGAAGAATGAAAGTAATGCTAATACAGTTTCTTTACGGTGTTGTTTCTTACGGATATGTTTATGGCCTTTTCGTTCCCTTGCCACAACCACTTCTCATAGGATTTACCAGGAAGCAAAGATTTCGTTGGATCGGGTTTTTGCCAAATTTTGTTTCTCAGTGTTGTGTTCATCAGGTTTCACTCACGGTACCAAAGCATCTTGATTCCTGTTCCACCTTCCATAAGGCCGATGTGACTTGTAGGGCTTTATCCTGATATTTTGTTTCTTGGCTCTCAGTGGTAGATCTATCCCAGTCCCTTACACCCATGTGGAATCGGGGTCACCATTGAGTAGTGTGATGTTAGCTAGAGGTGTTTTCCTGGACTCTCTATTTTTTACCAATAAGAAGGGAACTGATTCCCCAAAATTCCAGAAAATTTTCATTCATGCTCCCTTGCTCATGAGAGGTAATGTTCGTTGGTCTTTCCCTGGAGAGTGTGGTGTCTCAGAGACCAGTGTTTGGCACTCTCGTCAAGGTTCCGCAAACACTTTCCCTCATGTTTCCATATTCATGAAGGATGATGATAGGGCTAAGGTGGTTCATGTTTGTTTTTGTTTCTTTGGATATCTTTATGGCCTTTTCATTACAGTTCCACAACCACCTTTCATAGTATTTACCCTGGACGAAAATTTCGTTGGAAGCGGGTTTTTGCCAATTTTTGTTTCTCAGTGCTATGTTCATCGGGTTTCACTCATGGTACCAAAGCACCTTGATTCCTGCTTCACCTTCCAAAATGCCAAAGTGACTTGAAGGGCTTTATCCTGACGCTTTGTTTCTTGGCTCTAAGTGGTGGATCTTTCCCAGTCCACTACACCCCATGTGGAATCGGGGTCCCCATTGAGGAGTCTGATGTTAGCCGGATGTGTTTTCCTTGATGCTCTTGTTTATTACTCATAGGAAGGGCACTGAGTCCTCAAAATTCTGGAACATTTTCATTCAGGCTCCCTTACTCATAAGTGATGATGTCCTTTGGTCTTTCCCTGGAGAGTGTCGTGTTTGGCACTCTCGTCAGGCTTCTGAGACCTCTTTCCCTCATGTTTCCCTATTCATGAAGGATGATGAGAGCGCTAAGACGGTTCCTGTAAGGTGATGTTTCCTATGGATACGTTTATGGGCTTTTCGTTCTATTGCCACAACAATTTTAATAGGATTCACGCAGGAATCCATCATAATCCTAGAGGAAGACATAGGCAGCAACCTGTACAACATCGGCCAAAGCAAACTTCTTCATGACACATCTCCAAAGGCAAGAGAAAAAAAAGTTAAAATGTACTTGTGGGACTTCATCAAGATAAAAATCTTCTGCACTGCCAAGGAAACAGTCAAAAAAACGAACAGGCAGCCCACAGAATGGGAGAATATATTTTCAAATGACACTACTGATAAAGGACTGGTATCCAAGATTTAAAAAGAGCTTCTCAAACTCAATACATGAGAAATGAATGAGCAAATCAAAAAATGGGCCGAAGATATGAACAGACAATTTTCCCATGAAGACATACAAATGGCTAACAGACACATGAAAAAATGTTCAAAATCATTAGCCATCAGGGAAATTCAAATCAAAACCACACTGAGATACCACCTTACGCCAGTTAGAATGGCAAAAATAGACAAGGCATGAAACAATTGTTGGAGAGGATGTGGAGAAAGGGGATCCCTCCTACATTGTTGGTGGGAATGCAAGTTGGTACAGCCACTCTGGAAAACAGTGTGGAGGTCCCTTAAAAAGTTAAAAATTGAGCTACCCTATGACCCAGCCATTGCAGTACTGGGTGTTTACCCCAAAGATACAGACGTAGTGCAGAGAAGGGCCATATGCACCCCAATGTTCATAACAGCATTGTCCAAAATAGCTAAATTGTGGAAGGAGCAGAGATGCCATTCAACAGATGACTGGATTAAGAAGCTGTGGTCCATATACAATGGCAATTTTTGATTCCTGGGTAAATTCTATGAAAATTGGTTGTGGCAATGGAAAGAAAAGGTTATAAACATATCCATAAGTAACAACACCACACAGGACCCGTCTTAGCCCTATCATCATCCTTCGTGAAGAGGGAAACAAGAGGGAAAGTGGTCATGGAAGCCTAACGAGAGTGGCAAACACTGGTCTCTGAGACACCACACTCTCCAGGGAAAGACAAACGAAGGTCATCTCTCATGAGTAAGGGAGCAGGAATGAAAAAGTTGTGTAATATCAATTACTCAGTTCCCTACTTATTAATAATAAACCAGAGCATCACAGAAAATGCATCCAGCCAACATCAGACCCCTCAATAGGGACCCCGATTCCACATTGACTGTAGGAGGTCTGGGAAAGATCCACCACTTAGAGCCAAGAAACAAAGTGTCAGGATAAAGCCCTTCACTTCACATCGGCCATTTGGAAGGTGGATCAGGAATCAAGGTGCTTTGGTACCATGAGTTAAACTCGCCGAACATATTACCAAGAAACCAAATTTGGTAAAAGACACTGCCAACGAAATTTTTGCTTCCTGAGTAAATCGTTTCATAAAATGGTTGTGACAATGGAACAAAAAGACCATATATATATATATATCCCTAAGAAACAACACCATACAGGAATCGTCTTAGCCTTATAATCATCCTTTGTGAATAGGGAAACAAGAGGGAAAGTGGCTGCGGAACCCTAACGAGAGTGCCAAACACTGGTCTCTGACATACCACACTATCCAGGGAAACACCAAAGAATATCATCTCTCATGAGAAAGGCAGCATGAATGAAAAGGTTCTGGAGTTTCGAGGACTCAGAGCCCTTCTTATGGGTAATAACCCAGAGCATCCAGGAAAACACATCCAGCTAACATCAGTGTCCTCAATGGCGACCCCGATTCCACATTGGAGTATGGGACTGGGAAATATCCTCCGCTTAGAGCCAAGAAACAAAGTGTCAGGATCAAGCCCTTCAAGTCACATCTGCCTTTTCAAAGGTGGAAGAGGAATCAAGGAGCTTTGGGACCATGAGTGAAACCCGATGAACCCAGCACTGAGAAACAATATTTTGAAAAATCCGGCTTCCAATGAAATTTTTGATTCCTGGGAAATTATATAAAAATTGGTTGTGGCAATGGAAAGAAAAGGTTATAAACATATCCATAAGTATCAACACTGTACAGGAACCTTCTTAGCCCTATCATCATCCTTCATGAATAGGTAAACAAGAGGGAAAATGGTCATGGAAGCCTGACGAGAGTGACAACCCTGGTCTCTGAGACACGACTCTCTCCAGGGAAAGACCAACGAACATCATCCCACATGAGCAAGGGAGCATGAGTGAAATGTTCGGGAATTCTGAAGACTCAGCGCCGTTCTTACTTGTAATAAACAAAAGCATCCAGGAAAACACCTCCAGCTAACATCAGACCCCTTAAAGCAGACCCCGATTCCACATTGGATGTAGGGGCCTGGGAAAGATCCAACACTAAGAGCCAAGAAACAAAGTGTCAGTATAAAGCCCTTCAGATCACAATGGCCATTTGGTAGGTGGATCAGGAATCAAGGTGCTTTGGTACCACGTGTGAAACCCGACGAACACAGCACTGAGAAACAAAATTTGGCAAAAACACGCTTCAAATGAAATTTATGCTTCATGGGTAAATCCTTTGAAAAGTGGAAGCGTCAATGGAATGAGAAGGCCATAAGCATATCCATATGAAACAACACCGTACAGGAACAGTCTTAACCCTATCATCACCCTTCGTGAATAGAGAAACATGAGGGAAAGTGGTTGCGGAACCCTGACGAGAGTGCCAAACAGTGGTCTCTGAGACACCACACTCTCTAGGGAAAGACCAACGAACATCATCTCATGAGTAAGGGAACAGGACTGAAAAGGTTCTGGAATTTCAGTTACTCAGTGCCCTTCTTATTAGGAATAAACAAGAGCATTACGGAAAACACATCCAGCTAACATCAGCCTCCTCAATGGGGACCCCGATTCCACATTTGCTGTATGGGACTGGGAATGATCCACCGCTTATAGCCAAGAAACAAAGTGTCAGGATAAAGCCCTTCAAGACACATCGGACTAACGAAAGGTGAACAGGAATCCAGGTGGTTTGGTACCATGAGTGAAACCCGACGAACACAGCACTGAGAAATATAATTTGGCAAAAACCTGCTTCCAATGACATTTTTTGCTTCCTGGGTAAATCCTTTGCAAAGTGGATGTGGCAATGGAACGAAAAGGCCATAAACATATCCATAAGATCAAGACAATACAGGAACCATCTTAGCTGTATCATCACCCATCCTGAATAGGGAAACATGAAGGAAAGTGGTCACGGAAGCCTGACGAGAGTGTTAAAGACTGGTCTCAGAGACACCACACTCTCCAGGGAAAGACCAACGAACATCATCTCTCCTGAGTAAGGTAGCATGAATGAAAATATTCTGGAATTCCGAAGTCTCAGCACACTTCTTATTAGTAATAAACCAGAGCATCCAGGAAAGCACCTCCAGCTAATATCAGCCTCCGCAATGGGGACACCAATTCCACATTGGGTGTATGGGACTGGAAAATATCCAGTACAGAGAGACAAGAAACAAAGTGTCTGGATAAAGCCCTTCAAGGCACATTGTCCTTAGGGAGAGTGGTGCAAGAATCAAGTTGCTTTGGTACCATGAGTGAGACCCGATGAACACAGCACTGTGAAACAAATTTGGGCAAATACACGCTTGCAACAAAATTTTTGACTCCGGGGTAAATCCTTTCTAAAGTCCTTGTGTCATAGGAATGAAAGGCCATATATATATATATATATCCATAAGAAACAACACCGTACAAGAACTGTCTTAGCCCTATCATCATCCTTCGTGAATAGGGAAACAAGAGGGAAAGTGGCTGCAGAACCCTAACGAGAGTGCCAAACACTGGTCTCTGAGATACCACACTCTCCAGAAAGACCAAAGAACATCATCTCTCATGAGAAAGGCAGCATGAATGAAAAGGTTCTGGAGTTTTGAGGACTCAGCGCCCTTCTTATGGGTAATAAACCAGAGCATCCAGGAAAACACATCCAGCTATTATCAGTCTCCTCAATGGCGACCCCGATTCCACATTGGGTGTAAGTGACTGGGAAAAATCCACCGCTAGAGCCATGAAACAAAGGGTCAGGATAAAGCCCTTCATGTCACCTCGGCCTTATGGAAGGTGGAACAGGAATCAAGGTGCTTTGGTACCAAGAGTGAAACCCGATGAACCCAGCACTGAGAAACAATATTTGGCAAAATCCCACTTCCAACGAAATATTTGATTCCTGGGTAATTCTATGAAAATTGGTTGTGGCAATAGAAAGAAAAAGTTATAAACATATTCAGAAGTAACAACACCATACAGGAACCATCTTAGCCATATCATCACCCTTCCTGAATAGGGAAACATGAAGGAAAGTGGTCGCCGAAGCCTGACGAGAGTGCGAAAGACTGGTATCGGAGACATCACAATCTCCAGGGAAAGACCAACGAACATCATCTCTCCTGAGTAAGGGAGTATGAATGAAAATATTCTGGAATTCCAAAGTCTCAGTGCCCTTCTTTTGGTAATAAAACAGAGCGTCCAGGAAAACACCTCCAGCTAACATCAGCCTTCTTATTGGACCCTGATTCCACATTGCGTGTATGGACCTAGGAAGTACCCAGCACTTAGAGCCAAGAAACAAATGTGAAGATAAATCCATTCAAGTCACTTCAGCCTTATGAAAGTTGGAACAGGAATCAAGGTGCTATGGTACCGTGAGTGAAACCCGACGAACACAGCACTGAAAAACAAAATTTGGCGAAACCCAGCATCCAAAAAAATGTTTGCTTCCTGGGTAAATCCTATCAAAACTGGTGGTGGCAATGGAACGAAAAGGCCATAAACATGTCCGTGAAAAAACACCGTACAGGGATTGTCTTAGCATTATCATCATCCTTCGTGAATAGAGAAACATGAGGGAAAGTGGTCGCGGAAGCCTGACGAGAGTGCCACATAGTAGTCTCTAAAACAGCACCCAATCCAGGGAAATATCAACGAACATCATCTCTCATGATTAAGGGAGGAGGAATGAATAGGATCAGGAATTTAGAGGACACAGTGCACTTCTTATTGATAATAAACCAAGGCGTCCAAAAAAAGCCTCCACTATCATAAGCCTTTTCATTGAGGACCCTGATTCCACATTGTGTGTGGGCCTTGGAAGGATCCTGTACTTAGAGCCAAGAAACAAAGTTTGAGANGAAAGCCCTTGAAGTCACGACGGCCTTATGGAAGGTGGAACAGGAATCAAGGGGCTTTGGTACCGTGAGTGAAACACGACGAACACAGCACTGAGAAACACAATTCGGCCAAAACCCGCTTCCAACGAAATGCTTGCTCCCTGGGGAAATCCTGTCAAAACTGCTGGCGGCAATGGAACGAAAAGGCCCAAAACACGTCCGTCAGAAACAACACCGTACAGGGACCGTCTTAGCACTATCATCACCCTTCGTGAATAGGGAAACATGAGGGAAAGTGGTCGCGGAAGCCTGACGAGAGTGCCCCATAGTGGTCTCTGAGACCCCACACAGTCCAGGGAAATATCAACGATCATCATCTCTCGTGAGTAAGGGAGCATGAATGAAAAGGTTCAGGATTTTCGAGGACTCAGCGCCCTTCTCATTGGTAATAAAGCAGAGCGTCCAGGGAAACACCTCCAGCGAACAGCAGCCTTTTCACTGGGGACCCCGATTCCACATTGGGTGTAGGGGCCTGGGGAGGATCCAGCCCTTAGAACCAAGAAACAAAGTGTGAGGGGAAAGCCCTTGAAGTCACGACGGCCTTATGGAAGGTGGAACAGGAATCAAGGGGCTTTGGTACCGTGAGTGAAACACGACGAACACAGCACTGAGAAACACAATTCGGCCAAAACCCGCTTCCAACGAAATGCTTGCTCCCTGGGGAAATCCTGTCAAAACTGCTGGCGGCAATGGAACGAAAAGGCCCAAAACACGTCCGTCAGAAACAACACCGTACAGGGACCGTCTTAGCACTATCATCACCCTTCGTGAATAGGGAAACATGAGGGAAAGTGGTCGCGGAAGCCTGACGAGAGTGCCCCATAGTGGTCTCTGAGACCCCACACAGTCCAGGGAAATATCAACGATCATCATCTCTCGTGAGTAAGGGAGCATGAATGAAAAGGTTCAGGATTTTCGAGGACTCAGCGCCCTTCTCATTGGTAATAAAGCAGAGCGTCCAGGAAAACACCTCCAGCGAACAGCAGCCTTTTCACTGGGGACCCCGATTCCACATTGGGTGTAGGGGCCTGGGGAGGATCCAGCCCTTAGAACCAAGAAACAAAGTGTGAGGGGAAAGCCCTTGAAGTCACGACGGCCTTATGGAAGGTGGAACAGGAATCAAGGGGCTTTGGTACCGTGAGTGAAACACGACGAACACAGCACTGAGAAACACAATTCGGCCAAAACCCGCTTCCAACGAAATGCTTGCTCCCTGGGGAAATCCTGTCAAAACTGCTGGCGGCAATGGAACGAAAAGGCCCAAAACACGTCCGTCAGAAACAACACCGTACAGGGACCGTCTTAGCACTATCATCACCCTTCGTGAATAGGGAAACATGAGGGAAAGTGGTCGCGGAAGCCTGACGAGAGTGCCCCATAGTGGTCTCTGAGACCCCACACAGTCCAGGGAAATATCAACGATCATCATCTCTCGTGAGTAAGGGAGCATGAATGAAAAGGTTCAGGATTTTCGAGGACTCAGCGCCCTTCTCATTGGTAATAAAGCAGAGCGTCCAGGAAAACACCTCCAGCTAACATCAGCCTTCTTATTGGACCCTGATTCCACATTGCGTGTATGGACCTAGGAAGTACCCAGCACTTAGAGCCAAGAAACAAATGTGAAGATAAATCCATTCAAGTCACTTCAGCCTTATGAAAGTTGGAACAGGAATCAAGGTGCTATGGTACCGTGAGTGAAACCCGACGAACACAGCACTGAAAAACAAAATTTGGCGAAACCCAGCATCCAAAAAAATGTTTGCTTCCTGGGTAAATCCTATCAAAACTGGTGGTGGCAATGGAACGAAAAGGCCATAAACATGTCCGTCAGAAAAAACACCGTACAGGGATTGTCTTAGCATTATCATCATCCTTCGTGAATAGAGAAACATGAGGGAAAGTGGTCGCGGAAGCCTGACGAGAGTGCCACATAGTAGTCTCTAAAACAGCACCCAATCCAGGGAAATATCAACGAACATCATCTCTCATGATTAAGGGAGGAGGAATGAATAGGATCAGGAATTTAGAGGACACAGTGCACTTCTTATTGATAATAAACCAAGGCGTCCAAAAAAAGCCTCCACTATCATAAGCCTTTTCATTGAGGACCCTGATTCCACATTGTGTGTGGGCCTTGGAAGGATCCTGTACTTAGAGCCAAGAAACAAAGTTTGAGAATAAAACCTTGAAGTCTCAACGGCCTTATAGAAGGTTTAAGAGGAATCAAGGTGCTTTGGTACCGTGAGTGAAAGAAGACGAACACAGCACTGAGTAACAAACTTTGGCAAAAACCCGCTTTCGAAGAAATGTTTGCTTCCTGGTTTAATCCTATCAAAACTGGTGGTGGCAAGGGAACAAAAAGGCCATAAATATGTCTGTCAGAAACAACACAGTACAGGGACTGTCTTAGCACTATCATCATCCCTTGTGAATAGGGAAACAGAGGGAAAGTGGTCACGGAAGCCTGACTAGAGTGCCACATAGTGGTCTCTGAGACAGCACACAATCCAGGGTAATATCAACAAACATCATCTCCATTGAGTAAGGCAGCATGAATGAAAAGGTTCAGGAAATACAAAGACTGAGAGCCCTTCCAATTGGTAATAAACCAGAGCATCCAGGAAAACACCTTCAGGTAACATCAGCCTTTTCATTGGGGACGCCGATTCAACATGGCGTGTATGGTCCTGGGTAGTTTCCAGCTATTAGAGACAAGAAACTAAGTTCGAGAATAAAGCCTTGAAGTCACATCAGACTTATGGAAGGTTGAAGAGGAATCAAGGTGCTTTGGTACCGTGAGTGAATAAGACGAACACAGCACTGAGAAAAAAAATTTGGCCAACACCCGCTTCCAACGAAATGTTTGCTTCCTTGGAATATCCTATCAAAACTGGTGGTGGCAATGGAAAAAAAAATGCCAAAATCATATCCGTCAGAGACAAAAACTTACAGGGACCATCTTACACTATCATCATCCTTCGTGAATAGGGACACATGAGGGAAAGTGGTTGCGGAAGCCTGATGAGAATGCCACATAGTGGTCTCTGAGACAGGACACAATCCAGGTTAAAATCAACGAACACCATCTGTCATGAGTAAGGGAGCATGAATGAAAAGTTACAGGAATTTCGAGGACTCAGCGCCCTTCTTATTGGTAATAAAAAAGGGCG
>NW_023211193.1:0-1120 GCF_002007445.2 Ailuropoda melanoleuca
TATGGAGGACACTCTCTTAGAGTAACAGTAAGGGATCGCACCAAGGGGAGCACTACCCAGCAGCATAGCTGCAAAATACATCACCATGTTATTAAGAAAAGTTTTGGAACAGGCCAGTTGGACCAACTGATTGATTTCACAGAAAGAGCTGCTGATTTCTACCTCTCTACAGAAGGACAGCCACAACACCAGTAAGGTTTGTAATCAGGAAGTCAAGGTACTCATGATCCAGGACATCAGAACCAGCAGTCCACAGAGCCATGGATTCATGATGACCGTGTAGTGCAGGGGGTGACAGATGGCCACAAAGCGGTCATAGGCCATCTCAGCCAGGAGGAAGTTGTCCAAACTTATAAAAAGTATGAAAAAGTACATCTGCATGATGCAGCTCTCATAGTTATGACTTTTCTCTGTGTTTATATATTTACCAGCATCCTGGCAATGGTGGTGGAGGTGAAACCAATGTGTACAGAAGACAGGTTGGAGAGGAAGAAGTACATGGGGGTGTGGAGGCGGGAGTCTGAGCTGACGGCCAGGATGAGGAGCAGGTTTCCAAACACAGTGATCAGGTACATGGAGAGGAAAAGCCCAAATNAAAGAGCCCAAATATGAGGCGCTGCCATTCTTGTCCTTCTGCAAATCCCAGAAGAAGGACCTCTGAACTTCCTGAATCATTTCCTGGTTCCATATGGTGGAGATGACCAGAAGTGAACAAACAATAATATGACTAGTTTTCTCAATAATTAACATTATAAGTATCATTGGCATTCTACAATTTTTATTTTGCATTCAAAAAGTCGATATGCATAGTTTTTGTATGGAACTTGTCCCCTGTCTGGACCCCCAAGCCAGCTCTGAAAAGGAGTGCACATCCTTCACTTGGCCTTTCCCCCAAGTTCTCATGTATTCTATGCTTTTAATGAGAAATCCTGTCACACGTTTGAGGAATAAACTTGAGTACTGACTGACACCCAGGCAAAGAGTATAGGTGTCAGGAAACAAGTGTCTGCACATTCAGTGATGGAGAAGATAAGCAGATAAAATGTCAGATAGAATATCAGAAGGTGATAAGTGCTATGAAGAAATACAAAGTGGGTAAAAGGGAAGAGTGGATGAGGTG
>NW_023211194.1:0-563 GCF_002007445.2 Ailuropoda melanoleuca
TACAAAACAGAGTCAAGAAACAGCCAAATGAACAAGGATAAAGGGAATTATTCTTTGATGCTTGTTCAACGATCATTTACATCAGCACACCAGCATATCAAGATAAGAAAAACAACCCTTAGTGAAGGAAAGTTAATTCCACAGAAAAGTATCCTTTATGTGGGGAAGAACCTAACCAAAGTTTCCATTTCAAGTAATATGAGAATCGGTTTACTCTAATATTTCCTAAGTGCAAAAGAGGAAGTAAGAATGGAAGCACTGTAGAAATTCAATAAAGTTACCAGGTCATCATAATCCTCCCAAGTTCTCTTGGAAAGGACCCTGAAACCTTACTCAATTTTAGTAGGTCAGTTTTGTTCGTTTGTTTGTTTTGTTTCAATTCAATAAATGAAGAGTATAAAGAGAGGACACTGAGCAGTTTAAATACTGCTTTTAAAAAAATTATCTGGACTCTGACAAGCCAGTTTGATTGCCCAGATCTGTAACATTAGTTTTGAGGTGCAGTTGTTAGCACTGGTATTTTATTCACAAAAGACTCTACAACACGGTCATTTTTTTTTAAA
>NW_023211195.1:0-563 GCF_002007445.2 Ailuropoda melanoleuca
GGTAGAGAAAAGGCATTTTTTTAGATAGAGAAGAAATATACAGCTTTTTAATAAAAGGGACATTGAAAGGAAAAACTGAAGATGCAGCAGAAGGAAGAAGCCAGCTGGTAAGTTACAGCACTGGGAACGGCAAAATGGAACATAGTCTGAAAGATTTGTACAGGTAGCTATGAAAAACAGACACCTCTTCTTTTGAGGACAAAAGAGAAAAAGGAGTAAAGGACTGGCATCAGACATGGTAGGTGTAAGGAAAAAGCAAGTTATAGCACATAGTATCTAATACACTAACTTCCCTATTACAAAGGCAAGGACGCACGCTGACTGACAGGGATATAGATCAAAGATTTTCCCACTGGAGGTTAAGAAACCACGAGGACTAGCTCTCCAAGCCAAAAATCAAGCAGAGAAGAGAGTCAGAGCGTGTAGTATTACAAATGATTTCTTTTATTTTCTTCAATTAATGCTATACAAGTTTTCTAAAGTAAGTACTTCCTTCATACAGAAGAAAGAAAAATGGACCATTCCTTTAGAAGGAGATAGAGAATAGATAGAAGTCTATGGCC
>NW_023211196.1:0-563 GCF_002007445.2 Ailuropoda melanoleuca
CCCCCCTTGTCCTAGAGGTGGCAGCCTGTGGTCTGTGGCCCCCACCCCCTTCAGTGGGAGCCTTTGCAACCGGCCCCCGGGGGGCCAGGCATTGGTGGCTGGAGGGAGGGAGCCCGTGGTATGGGTGACGGGTGACGGACCACGGTCAGTTTATCCTCTCCCCAGCTGAGGGACACTTGCATGTCACGGGACTCTGCTACTGTAAGTAAAGCCACCACAGACAGCTCTTTCTAGAGCTTAGTGGCGCGTGCCTTTGTGTTCCCTGCTCCTGCGGCTTGCTGGCCTGGAGGGTAAGTTCAGCAGTCAGAGCCCAGGGGAGCTGAGACCCTCGGAGCACCCGCCCTGTCAAGCTCCATGCCTCTAGAGCTGGGGCACCTCTCTGGGCCCCCCACCACGACCGCGCGAGCCCCCAGCAGGGCAGGCAAGAAAAACGGACCGGCACAGGATGACAGGGAGCACAGACACGCACAGGCATGCACACACGTGCACACACGCACACACACCCCGCCCCTCAGGACAGCGCTTCCCACACTCCACAGCCCAGGGCTCAGAAGCAGGTACAG
>NW_023211197.1:0-563 GCF_002007445.2 Ailuropoda melanoleuca
TGCTTCTTCCTCTCCCACTCCCCCTGCTTGTGTTCCCTCTCTCGCTGGCTGTCTCTATCTCATAAATAAACTTAAAAAATCTTTAAAAAAAATAAAATAAAAATAAAAAAAATAAAAAGCACCTTTACATTGTCTCCTTTTGCATTTTTGAGATAGAATTCACTTTCATGTCTTTATTTGGGGTATAGAGTGTTATTCCCCACTGTAAGTCTTTCAAGTTCTACAGAAGACTTTAAGTGTTATGGCTAATACGATAAATACCAGCACAGTATATTGGCAGGTTACAGGACTTTCCTGACAATACATTAGTTCATCCAATGTTTTTATTTTTAAGGTAGATAGAGCACAAGTACCTAAGGAAAGTGATACAGACTTCAAAACAGTAAAGTGCAGCGTGCTTGGGTTTTAGGGGTAAGCACTCATATTGATTAAGTATTTTTACCTCATACTCAAGATTTCAAATAGTATTTATTTATTTATTTATTTTTAAAAAGATTTTATTTATTTTTTTTGTCAGAGAGAGAGCACAAGCAGGGGGAGCGGCAGGCAGAGGGAGAAGCAGG
>NW_023211199.1:0-563 GCF_002007445.2 Ailuropoda melanoleuca
ATCACTCTTGGGGTCTTTTTGGTTTTATAGAACCCCCCTCTTAATATTTATTGTAGGGCTGGCTTGGTGGTCACAAATTCCTTCAGTTTCTGCTGGTCTTGGAAGATCCTTGTCTCTCCATCCATTCTGAATGACAGCTTTGCTGGATAAAGGATCCTTGGCTGTATGTTCTTCTCAGTTAGAGCTCTGAATATGCCTTGCCAACTTTCCCTGGCTTGCCAGGTCTCTGTAGACAGGTCTGACATTATTCTGATGTTCCTCTCTCTGTAGGTTAGAATTCTCTTCCCCCTGGCCACTTTCAAGGTTGTATCCTTGGATCTAATATTTGCGAATTGCACTATCATGTGGTGTGGTGTAGGTCTGTTCTCATTGATCTTGGGAAAGATCCTCTTGGACACGAATGCTTGTTTCCTTTGCCAGACCGGGGAAGTTCTCAGCTACAATTTGTTCAGATATCTCTTCTAGACCTCCCTCTTTCTCCACCCCCCACCCCGGGGATGCCGATGATTCTGACATTGGAACGTTTCATTGAGTCAGTAATCTCCCATAATCTACATTCTTGA
>NW_023211200.1:0-563 GCF_002007445.2 Ailuropoda melanoleuca
GCCGGGATCACGCCCTGAGCCAAAGGCAGACGCTTAACCGCTGTGCCACCCAGGCGCCCCTCAACTTTCAAGTTTTATTCTTTAAGAAATACATTTTGTAAGGCTACAGCTGCATAGGTAGTGATTCCTCTGATGGATCTGGGGAAAGTCAGGTGAAAACCTTCTGGAAAAGGCTTACCATTCTAGATGCCATTAAGAACATCCGTGATTCATGGGAAGAGGTCAAAATATCAACATGAACAGGAGTTTGGAAGAAGTGGATTCCAACCCTCATGGATGACGTTGAGGGTTCAAGACTTCTGTGGAGGAAGTAATCACAGGTGTGATAGAAA
Organism: Ailuropoda melanoleuca; assembly: GCF_002007445.2. Taxonomy (NCBI): domain Eukaryota; kingdom Metazoa; phylum Chordata; class Mammalia; order Carnivora; family Ursidae; genus Ailuropoda; species Ailuropoda melanoleuca. The sequence goes on from NW_023211200.1 coordinate 333, forward strand.
CAGCAAGAGAGTTGGAATCAGAACTGGCGCCTGAGGATGGGCCTGAACTGCTCCAATCTCAGGCTGAAACTTGAACGGATGAGAAGTTCCTTCTAATGGATGAGCAAGGAACATGGTTTCTTGAGCTGGAAACTACTCCTGGCGAAGATGCTGTGAGGATTGTTGAAATGACCACAAAGGGTTTAGAATATTACAGAAAATGAGCTGATAAAGCAGTGGCAGTGTTTGAGA
>NW_023211201.1:0-563 GCF_002007445.2 Ailuropoda melanoleuca
ATATTTATCTAGAAATATATGTGAGTGTTGATACTATTAACTAGTAATTTATCTAGTATTTATTGGAGTATATATGTTGTATGTACCTAGAAGGCTGAATAAAGCTAGGATTTCCTAAGGAGTTTCATGTGGAAATTAGGGATTTATGAGAGACAAATACACAACTTTTATTAAACCACATAAAAGCGTGATATAGAAATGTGGTGTTTAGAAACACGGTTCTATATATCTGCGGATGGAAAAACGTGCATATGTTATAAATTTGTGTTTACATTAACAGAAACTTATTTTTAGTCTTCTTTTGACAATGAGTGGTATTATTTTTTATGCAATCAATATATGTTTTCAGTCACATTTAACACCACTCCCCTCTCCATAAATATTTGTTGTGTTTGCTGTATCTTCATTTGTTCTCCTTTCTAGTTAAGTAATCTCATTTCTCACTTGTGTGTTTTGGGTAAGAATTAGTTCCCATCTCTATAACATAGATGTGGATTTTTTACCCAGGACTGATCACTAGTCTCAGTAATTGGTTCCTGAATGTTCACATAAATAAAGCAAAA
>NW_023211202.1:0-563 GCF_002007445.2 Ailuropoda melanoleuca
TTTTGTCACTGTTTACAATCTCACCAATGTTGGCTTTGAACAACCTAGACACAACCTACACTAAGAAGAAGCATTGGTCTGGAAATAAAATTTAGTCTCCAAACAGAGCTCCTACGCTAAAGAAATGACCTGGGCCTGGTGGCTTACACATTTTTCCATCACTAAAATGAGGATTACTGAACTATTGTGAAGTTAAAATTGGATAATAAGAGAGAGTATTTTTTTTGAGAGAGAGAAAATTTTGGAAGGCAAATAATTGGAAGAGCATGAATGCAAGGCTTCTAAAGCACGACAGAGTTTTCAGCACATTTGATTTTATCCCAACACATACATCGTTCAGATCAGATTAGCACACTATTGGGAGAGCTGAGGGTGTGATTCTGGGCCTGCCAAGGAAAGAGCAAAACTCTCTGCTGGTGGGGAGAGCCAGTGTTCGCTGACTTCTTGCTGGTTCTCCTCTTACTGAAATGATAAGAATGATAAAAGAGACCGATAAGTCTCTCACTGTGGATAGAGATTAATATTCATTTTCTGATAGCCATTTAAAGTCACTTTCTGGGGAC
>NW_023211203.1:0-3185 GCF_002007445.2 Ailuropoda melanoleuca
CACTATTCCTCTCAACTTGTTATGTCTTCTTTCTTCAAAAATCCACCCATGATTAAAGACTACCTTTTCCTTTTAATGTTTCTAAATGAGAGTAAAAGTGACCTCTCCATCACTTTGTTCTGTAATCGTTTTCCTAATATCCTGAATTCTATCACTTTTGAAATCAAGGTATTGTCGACTAACTTATTTGTCTCCACTGTTATGGTAATGATTCATGTTCCCCTTGTGGCATATATTTACAGATATCACAGCTGGGAAGGATTCATTAAATTATTTGCTGAGGATACCTTAATAATGCTTGTTTAGTCCACTATTAAATTACTGCAATTCCTATTCAAGCCCCAAGAGAGAGACAGACTTACCCAACCAAAGTCAGAAGCTAACCAGCAAGACTGCATGCTTGTAGCTTTCTGGTGGAGTGGAACTCTTCCAAGAATATCAAGTTCCTGGAAATATGGAGGAATGAGGAGTCAAAACATCTTTACCACAACAGTTAACATTTATTGCCACTCTCTGATGTTGAGACAGCGAGCATAGTGTGTTTTTGGGCATAATCAAATCTAATATGCACAACCCATGAGGTAGTTACTCTTATTATCTGAATCCATTTGGAATGATTCTAACTCCTAGATCTCCTACAGTTACCAGTCAGTGCATGGACAGTTTTCCTTATAAGTATGAATGTGTAGTGGAGTAAAGTGCAGATCAGGCTTGCCTATGAATTGCTATTTTTTTTTCAGGGCTTTATCACCCCTTATTTTTCCAAACCTTAGTTTAATACTCCCGTGAAACTTCATCAGAGTCCTTTAGAGTGGCTAGTTCTTTTTCTTACTGCATTTATACTGTTAAGGTACAAAGAGTTCATGTCTTCAAAGCCACATTATATTGGAAAACATGATTTTTAAAACTTCTACATTATTTAGCTACTATTATCTTACTCCCAGGTTAATAGAGATTCCATATTAACATACTCCTTATTTGAATTACCATCCATATTTATTGTTTTCTTAGGACAAAATAGTGGTGTTACCTTTTGCTTTAATTAATACAAAGCATCATCTCTCAAGATAGACTCTCCTGTCAACATAATTAATATGCTTTTAAAAAGTATTTAAAATTTTTTCCTTTTTAAAAAATTAATGTTTTCCATCAGTAAGTAGTGCAGCTAAACAACATGGATGGAGTTAGAGAGTATAACGCTAAGTGAAATAAGTCCGAGAAAGACATATACCATGATTCACTCATACATGGAATTTAAGAAACAAAACAAATGAACAAAGTGGAAAAAAAAAAGAAGGGGAGGCAAACCAAGAAATAGGCTCTTAACTATAGAGAACAAACTGTTGGTTACCAGAGGGGAGGTGGGTGGAGTTATGGGTAAAATAAGTGAAGGGGATTAAGAATACACTTTTAATGATGAGCACTGAGTGATGTATAAAATCACTGCATCACCATATCGTATACCTGAAACTAGTATAACGCTGTATGTTAATTATACTGGAATTAAAGTTAAAAACTTAATAAAAAATAAGTACCACAACTATCTAACTATACTTAAATTCTTCCACAGGTTTTACCAAATTTAAATTCAACAAATATTTATTGAGTACCTACTGTATACAAGGTACTAAGCTAAATACTGGGGACTTACTAGTATTAGTGCAAAATACTTGTATTTGACATCTGGAAGTTTTTGTTGACTGTATAATTCTCTTGTGTCACATTTTGGTGGACTGGGGTCCCTTTCTTCATATTTAAAATGGGATCAACTTAAAGAAAGATTTGCTTTTACTTTTATTCTTTTGCTTGAGTACGTACAGTAGGTTGAATAACGGTGCCCAAAGATATCAGGTCGTGCTCCTTGGAACGTGTAAATGTGACCTTATTTTGAAGAAGGGTCTTTGCATATGTGATTAAGTTAACGATTCTGAGATGGGGACATTATCCTGAATTATCCAGTTGGGCCCTAAATACCACCACATGGATCTCTAATAAAAGAGAGGAAAAGGGAGATTTGAACACACACACACACACACACACACACACACTCATGCTGGGGAGAAGACAATATGAAGACATAGACAGAGATTGGAGTGATGTGGCCACAAATCAAAGAATGCCCCTAGCCACCAGAAGCTGGAAGGTAAGTAGGAGGGGAGGCAAGGAATGCACTCTTGCCTAGAGTGTCCAGAGGGAGTGATGTTCTACTGACATCTTGATTCCACCNGGAGAGGAGGCAAGGAATGCACTCTTGCCTAGAGTGTCCAGAGGGAGTGATGTTCTACTGACATCTTGATTCCACCCAGTGATACTGATTTTGGACTTTCAATCACCAGAAATATAAGAGAATAAATTTCTGTTAAGTCATGTAGTTTGTAGTAATTTGTTACAACTGCCATAGGTAACTAATACAACAGGTAAATCACTTAATGGTAATGGGCAGGATGTGGGATAGCAGAGNGAGGATGTGGGGTAGCAGAGAAACAGCCTGTAGCTGTAGTGCCCAACACACTTGATTTTGTCTTCTGGCCCTGCCATTTTCTAGGCTTTATTTAAACTCCATGAGTTTCAATGTCCTTGTTTGTAAAAATGGGCCTAGTAAAATCTCTCTATGTGGTTATAGTAAGTTATTGACTTAATCCTTAGAACAGCATCTAGAACTGAGTAAGTGTTCAATAAATGCCTTTTGTCATTGTCATCATTGATATTTACAACATGCTAGTGCTGAAAATCTAACTCATGCATAGAAATTGACGCTTTGCTTCTCACTCTCAAGTTGCTAAAAAACAGTGGCACAGAGTAGAGCCAGAGAACCATGTGCAAATAATCTATCAAAATGACCATCAGAGCATCCCCTCTTTGCTGGAATACCCTTTCCATCTCACCTTGTTAATGAAACTCTTGTGTTCAGCTAAATTAAAAAGCTAAAGAATGGACTTAATGAGTGTTAATTAAGATGAGTCATATTTTGCAAATGTTAAGTCACTGGCCTAGAATAATGAATTTGGAATAAACAAAATTTAAAGTAGCCCCCTTCAAAAACAGGAAGCAGCTCAAATGAAACCTGGGAACAGATGGCAAGAGCAAAGTATGCAAAGGAAGAAAATCCAGCTGAACCCCTACCCTCCAGAGGGACCTGTTTAGGTGCCTGTTAGAGGGACCACTGCCTGAAAGACAATGTTATT
>NW_023211204.1:0-175 GCF_002007445.2 Ailuropoda melanoleuca
AGGGACAGGCCTATTCCACTCACGAGGAAGCAGCTGACCAAAATTAGAGCAGAAATCAATGAATTAGAAACTAGAGGTACAGTAGAGCAGATCAACAGGACTAGAAGCTGGTTCCTTGAGAGAATCAATAAAATTGACAGACCACTGGCAAGACTTATACAAAAGAAAAGAGAAA
>NW_023211204.1:331-535 GCF_002007445.2 Ailuropoda melanoleuca
CTGGAAGAGATGGAGGCCTACCTGGAAACCTATAAACTACCAAGACTGAAACAGGAAGAAATTGATTTCTTAAACAGGCCAATTAATTATGAAGACAGTCAGTCAGTGATAAACAACCTACCAAATAAAAAAGCTCCAGGCCCGGATGGTTTTCCTGGGGAATTCTACTAAACATTCAAAGAAGAAATAATACCTATTCTCCTA
>NW_023211205.1:0-563 GCF_002007445.2 Ailuropoda melanoleuca
CTGAGCCGAAACCGAGAGTCAAATGCCCAAATGACTGAGCCACCCAGGCGCCCCCACAATGGAAACTTTAAATATTGCTGTTTTTTTCTCAGCCAACAAATTTTGTTATGTAAGGTTATATAAGCGAGAAAGAGAACTATACGTGGGATAGGAACTTGGCACATGATCTTAGGTTAGACATATATGGCTTTAAATCCCAGTTCTATTTGTTGGATGACCTTGATCCATTTCCTTAACTTCCCTGAGTCTTAGGCTTCCTGTCTGTAGAATGAGAATAAGAATACTGTCATCGACAGGCTTCTTATGAAAATACCATTAAACAATATTTTTAAAAAATTTAGTCCAATGTCAACCATATGGTGGTTTTTCAACAAATTGTATTATTATTTTTATCCTAGAACTGGTGGGAGTTTGATGATGTCTTTATTCCATTCCCGTTCCTCCGGATTGATTTTCCTTAATTACCTGCCACCAGAAAGCCACCATTCTTCTGGCTGAGACTAATCTCCTTATCGCAAGCATCCCCACTGAGAGGCTAGTCAAGCAGGTGTTTTGGAGGACTA
>NW_023211206.1:0-563 GCF_002007445.2 Ailuropoda melanoleuca
GGCCTGTCAGAACGCAGACCCCTGGGCCATCCCGAGACGTACAGGTACGGAGCTCACGCTGAAGCGGAGGACTCTACGGGGTGGAGTCACACATACTAACTCAGGGATCAGGTGAAGAGATGCGTGGATCAGGAGAAACTGTCCACAGACAATTGCTTCTTCCTGATACGCCGCTCGGGTTTTGCTGCACGCCGTGTGGAATGCACTGTAAATGCAGGGGCAGCGTTGAGACAAAACCCACACGAAGGGAGAAGAAGGGAGCTCTGTGGAGCACGTGTGCTGGTGCGGACGTGCTGTTAGAGTGCGACGGTTCCTATTTCACCCTCTCGAGAAGGAATCCCCTCCGGCACAGAGATGGCTTCATTACTAGGCCTGTCATCCACGTCTTCATAAAACTGGGCATGGGGTGCGGCACCTACATAGCTCAGTTGGTTAAGCGACCAACTCTCAGGTCCTGATCTCAGGGTGGTGAGACTGAGCGCCGCGATCCTTCACACTTAGCAGGGGGTCTGCTTAGACTTTCTCTCCCTCTGCCCCTCCCCCCTGCTCTCTCTCTCTCTCTC
>NW_023211207.1:0-563 GCF_002007445.2 Ailuropoda melanoleuca
CGGGGGCCTCCCGGGGGGCGGGGCCTGAGTGGACGGACCGGGGACTTGTTGGTTACTCCCCTGGGTGGGGCCAATGGGTGTGAGCGGCGGCGGGGCGGGGCGGAGGGAGCTTCGAGGGGGCGGAGCCTTGGCGTTATCCTAGAATATTCCACCAGGAGGTGACCCTGGGAAAGTTACTGAGGTAGGTAGGTGAATGTTGCATGGTTAGTTTTGCGTGCGGGGCTGGATGGTTATCCCTGTCAGTGGGGGCTTCGCCGGCCATTTCTGAGCAGGTGGGGCCTGGAGAGTGTTGGGGGCGGACAGTTGGCTGGGGGCGGGCCTGGAAAAAAGTGCACTCTAGGGGGTGTTGCCTGCAAACGCCAGGGGGCGGGATCGAAATGTCAGGAATGGGTTGAAGTTTCTAGGCCAGTTAGAGGGCGGAGCCTGAAAAGTTCAGGAGCCCCGTCTTGGAGTTGCACCCCCAGGGAGGGCCTAAGGGTGTAGTATGAGGAGCGGGATCTTCGCGCTATTAGAGGACTATGGGAAAGTCTGGAGGTGTATTTAAATAGCCGGGCCCAGGATTA
>NW_023211208.1:0-563 GCF_002007445.2 Ailuropoda melanoleuca
AACTGACCAAAGGAAATACACGATGTGCAAAAATAGCAGGGATTTATCAAGATGAAATGGTAAAAGACTCCACTAAATGATATTAAATCACAATTTTGGAATCTGTGAATGAGTTTTGAACCTTGGATCTACCACACGTTCGCTGTCTGAATTTGAGAAGACAATAAATTCATTATAAAATGTTAACGTTCTCACCAGAATACTGGGGGTAGTGGTACCATCCTCCTGGGGTGGTGGACAGATTGAGTCCATATATGTAAAAAGTTGAGCATAGTTGTTTCCTGTTAGTATATGAATGGTTATTCTCTGGTCAGTCATCTTTGTATCTGTGTGTGTACATACATGTGGATTTGTGTGTTTGCATGTGCACACATGTTTGATCATAATATAAAACACATGTTTACTGTGGACAAAAAAAATTGGAATCCACTGCAGTAAAGGAAGAAAATGGTTTAATATATGGCCAGTGGCTGCTAACGTGGGAGAAACAGTATGGATGAGGAGTTTACAGAAAACGAGGTGCAGAGGTCAGCGTGGGTGCTGATGTCACATCAGACTCCAGG
>NW_023211209.1:0-563 GCF_002007445.2 Ailuropoda melanoleuca
TTTTCTTTTCTTTTCTTTCTTTCTTTTTTTTCTTTCTTGCCTCTGGCTCTAGGAGAATCCAGTTGCCTTGTCATGAGAACCCTCAAGTATCCCAGGGAGAGGCTTACATACAGAGGATCTGAGGATACCTACCAGCAACAAGTACCAACTTGCTAGCCAGCTATGCGAACCTCTTTAGGACTGGATCATCCAGCCCTACGTAATCCAGCTTTAAAATGACTGCAGCCCAGGCTAACATCCTGGTTGCTGCTTCACAAGGGACCCTGAGCCAGAACTGCCCAGGCTAAACTGCTCCCAGATAAATTGTTGTCAGAGAAAATAAATGTTTATTGTTGTTTTAAACTTCTGGGTTTTAGGGCAATTTGTTATGTAGCAATAGATAACTCATACATTCTTCATGGAAGGTATTACAATGTATACTTCCAATAGCAGTGTATGAGTTTGTCTGATATACCTACCCTTTCTATCAATGTGGTATCTTTTTTTTTTAAATGCTTGGCATTGATATAGGTAAATAATAACATGTCATTGTCAGCTGAATTGCTTACTTTGAATGATACTGA
>NW_023211210.1:0-563 GCF_002007445.2 Ailuropoda melanoleuca
TAATTGGCCGTATAATTGTGGGTTCATTTCTGGGTTTTATACTCTGTTCTATTGATGTATGCATCTATTTTAGTGCCAGCACCGTACTATTTTGATCACTACAGCTTTGTAATATAACTTCAAGTCCGGAGTTGTGATGCATCCAGCCATGCTTTTCTTTTTCAAGATTGCTTTAGATATTTGGGCTTTTGTTTGCAGTTCCATACAAATTTTAGGATTGTTTTTTCTAGTTCTGTGAAGATCGCTGTTGGTATTTTGATAAGGATTGCATTAATGTGTAGATTTCTTTGGGTAGTATAGACATTTTAACAAAATTCGTTCTTCTAATCCATGGGCATGAAATGTCTTTTTCGTTTCTTTATGCCATCTTCGATTTCTTTCATCAGTATTTTATAGTTTTCAGGGTACAGGTCTTTCACCTCTTTGGTTAGGTTTATTCCTAGGTATCTTATTATTTTGGTGCAATTGTAAGTGGGATTGATTCCTTAATTTCTCTTTCTGCTGCTTCATTGTTGGTGTATAGAAATGCAGCTGATTTCTGTACATTGATTCTGTATCCTGCA
>NW_023211211.1:0-563 GCF_002007445.2 Ailuropoda melanoleuca
AGCCATAAAAAAATGAAATCTTGACATTTGCAACAACATGGATCTAGATGGTATAATGCTAAGTGAAAACAGAGAAAGACAAATACCATTGGATACTATTTATATATGGAATTTAAGAAACAAATAAATGAGCAAAGAGAAAAAGACAAACAAAAATCTAGACTCTTACAGAGAGCAAACCTATGGTCACCAAAAGGGAGGTAGGTGGGGGGAAAATTATCCATCTAACAAACATACATCAATAACCAAGCCTGGAAATTTGCCAAACAGACATACTTGCAAAACAATAATACACATATAATGAAACTCTGAATTAATTCATTGGTAGGGTCACTCATATATTTAACTAAAATCTACAAAGTGCCTCTTCAGGGAAGACACTGTGTTTGAAGCCAGGTTGTGAAGAACAACATAGGTAGCTTATTGGGGAATGCAGCTACTAGGTAATTGTAAGCATAATAAACACTTGAAAGGCAAAGCATGGGATGTACATAGAAGTGAAGTTGGTCTGAAGATGAAGAAAGATTCCTGTATTATAAGGTTAAAGAGAAGTATTTCGGGGC
>NW_023211212.1:0-563 GCF_002007445.2 Ailuropoda melanoleuca
CTGCCACTCAAGAGCACCAGGAGACAGGCTTCCTGCAGTCGCAGGTGGAGAGCCTAGATCAGGGCAGGCACCACAGCGGCAAACTGCACCCAAGGCTCTTTCCCAGAGTGACCATGTGCCAGGCCACCAGCCCTGGCCCTGCTGGGCTGCTGAAACACATCGATGCACGGGTAGAAAAACACCCTCAAAGGAACAGTGTCAGGCGTGGAGGCAGGGCTGGATCGTGTGTCTGCATACTCACTGTCTCCTGCATCCCACATTTCATCTTTGATTATCTATACTGCATAAAAACTGGATAAGCCCTTGAATCTAAAATTCAAGGGTACAGACTTGCCTAGTCCTCATTGTTTAATTCTGTATCTCTTTGGAGTAGACAAACTGTTCATGCTTTGTATTTGGACCACTGAGAAAATATTTTCTCAAATCCCTTTTGGAATATTTATTATTTCAAGAGTCAGGATCAAACTATTAAGATTGATGCCCTTAAAGTGAACACAATTCTTTGCCATCCCTCGAGTATAGGCTTGAGAACAAAGAAAGAGAATTGTCAGCTTAAATATGTC
>NW_023211213.1:0-563 GCF_002007445.2 Ailuropoda melanoleuca
TAGTAAGATGATTGGTCAGTATCTATACAACAATTTAGGCAGGTATATAACCTGCAATTTGTCCAAAAAAGCTCTTTTTGGGACATACCCAATTTAAGGAGTCCCACCACCAACACGTATGGGTCTCACACACAAGCTTGAATATAGTGCTTAACAGTCTAAAAGCTTAAAGTATAGTTTCTATCTTTAGGATAGGTCCCATTCCAGATCTTAATAGGGGACTGCCACGCCACAGGTTTCCATAAATAAAAGGAGGGGGGCAGCTAATCCATCTCCACGCCGTATTTCGGGACCATCAGAAATAGTGTAAATGGAAGTATGGTTAAGTACATACTATCGTAAGGTTCGATGATGGGAGCATTGTCTCCCAGTGCAATTAGACTGCAAACCCCCGAGGGGACCAGTCCCATACTACTCCATAGGAATCAATGCACTGGGATGATTTGCTCTACGTTCCTCCCAATTGGGCTGAATCCCTTCACCCAACCACAATCTGGCCATTTTACATTTAGGTATCAGTGGGATTTCAATGTTTTCTTCAGTAAAATTGTAGGCAAAGCCCA